>NW_024380647.1:0-43793 GCF_016835505.1 Polypterus senegalus | reverse complement strand
GATTTACACCTTGTTTTTTCCTTGGTAGGAGCACCATGAATATGGTAGTATATGTCACTCCGCCTTATTGTTTCTTCCCTTTCACAATTATATAATGCATTTTTTCTTAAGAGTTTTTGGGAGGTTTTCTCCTGGTTTTCTACGCAGGGGCGCTGACAGTCAGTTCAATGCGGATTACATGGGGAGGTTTGGGATGATGTCACACTTAAACCCTCACCCCCAAGCTTTCCACCCTCAACCCATTACAGTTAATGGGAAAAAACCCCTTTCCATTTAAACCCCCATTAGGCGTAGAATTTGAAATAAAACCCCGCCCAACTTTGTAACCCTGAAAGGGGAATGAGCCTGCCAAATTTCACCCCTTCCCCACCTTCCGGGAATTTGGGAAAATTATGATGAGTCGGGAGTGAATGAGTGAGTGGGGATGAGTGAGTGAGTGAGTTTGGGTTTTCCCCTTTTTATTAGTAAAAGATAAACTCAAACATTCTCCTTTTAATAAAAAACAACATACAGCAACCCTTAAATTAAGAATGTTTTTAAAAAAAAAATTATTTGATGTCTGGAATTTTTTTTCCCCTACTAATATGGTAGAACATAAAATTTAACAACTAAAATAAACCCTTTTACATAGATTTTTTTAAAGTTTTAAGTATTTTTTAAAAATTTTCCCCTTTCCCCATTATTTATACCTAATAAAAGGAGAGTGTTAGTCAGTTTTTTTTCCCTGTTGTCTTAAAAATATGCTAGACAAAACTATTTACAATGCTAATAAATAAATTTTTTTAAAACAAAATTTAAAAGGGGAAAAAAATTTTTTTCAGAATAAAAAGTACAACTTTCTAATACAATGAAAAAAGGGGGAAACCCCAATTCACAAATAAAAAAGTTACGGGGAAAAGACAGCAGAAAATAATTTTTTTGATAAAAATTTTCTCAAATTTTACTATAAATATAGACTTGGTCTTTATGGAAAAATGGTAAAAAAATAGTAAACCCCTTTTGAGCATCAACTGCAAAATATCAACTTTAAAAACAACCCCAATTTGATTTTCATTTGGGCCTATAAATGCTGTAAGACTGGGGAAAAAGTGAAAAACTAACTATAAAATGAGTTTAAAAAATATGATGAAAATTTTTACCCTCATCGGTATATGTGGACGCTTTGGGATCTTCTTCATTTCCCCAAAAGCTGTGTTTTACCAAAAAAACGGGTCCATCTGCTTTTAGTTTTTGTGGATGAGTTAAGATTATTTCAACTAAGAATAAAAACGATTTGATCCTTTTACCTATAAATGTAATCAAGTCAGCACATATTTTTTTTAAAGAAACCTTTTTCAAAAATATTTCATCAAATGTCTGTGTTTTATGTATTTCATGATCCGGGTTTTTTTAAAGCCTGGATAAAGCCTCCCATAAATCTAAAAATCCCCTCTGTGCTTTAAAATTTCGGATCAAGGAGCTGGGTAACTGGGGAATTTATTTGGTTTGGCTTCTTGTAAATACCCCAGTTTTTTGGTGGCCCCCAACAGCTGCAAAAACATATAAAATGAATAATCAAATCAGTTGTGTTTTCTAAACAGTCGGGAACGATGGTATATAACCATCTCTATTGGGGCACTTACCAGATGGTTAAAACATTCTTTTGCTGTAACTTTTTAAAAGACCAAGAAGGGCATCGTTAACAAGCGCTGGAAGCAATAAAATTTCCCCTCAAGATGCAGTGGGAATCCCCCCAAATTTCAGCACCCATCAGGCTTGTCAGTGGTGACCCCGGAATCTCTTTATTTATATGGGGAAAACACCCCCTTGTGCAGATATTTTTGTACCCTTTTTCAGGAATTTTTTAAAAACACAGGGTTTTTGTAAATGAGATTACACTTTTTTTTAAAAAGTGTGCAAGTGAACACAATGGGGACTGCCGGCCTTAAACCCCTATAAAAACTAGTTACTTACACTCATCCATGAATTTTGATTTCTGTTGCACATAGCTTTGGATAATACTTGACAAATGTATACGTTTTCCCATTGAAAAAAAACCTTTTGGGTTTGAGGTATATTTGTTTTTGGCCCCCTTTGTTACCCCCGTATGGAACTATGTTTCACGGGTTTTCTAATTAACTCCAGCACAGATCCTTTGAAAGAATACAATGCCCCCCTTCCCATGCCCCAGTTTTTTCTCAGACCGGGCTCCAATTCACTGTCACAAATGAAGGATGTATTCGGGGCTTGGTTAAATGTTTGGGGGCTTTCTTTTAAATGTTTCGGGAAAACATCCTTGCTCAGATTGGGGGGGTAGGTAAAAAGATTTTTTTTTTTAAAAGTTTTGGGACCAGAAGAGGAGGGAGATGTGTAGCTTTTTTAAAGTTATCTTGCTGCACAGAAAACTAAAAAAAAAGGGGTTTGCAAAAAAAGGTCACCAGTTATCAATAAACTGTTTATAAATTATGAAATTTATGAAGCTTGACAAAAAATGGAAATATTTATTTTTATTTAACGTAAAAATGAAATTAGTAATCAAAGACAGCATTGCCCCAAATATCTGACTGTTTATATTTTCATTTTTAAAAATTTTTGGGAAAAACAAAAAACAGGATAGAAAAGGCCCTTTTACTTTTGATAAAACACAGAAACAATATGTCCCTATTTAAATCTATTGATAGGGAGTATTTTCAACTATATTGTATTGAACTAAATAAGCCATATCACTGTGAAATTTTACTTGTGTGTGTAATTAACATGTAAAACACGTCATTCTCTCCAAGAAAAAAGTTTATCAAAACATTTGAAAATTTAAATAGACTTTGTATAAAATGACAAACATACATAAATATTTGTTCACACAAAGATTCCCATGGTGGGGGTAAAATGTTAGAAACACCCCTTGATGGATAAAATGAGCTGTCCGGGTGCCTGGGTGTGACATTTCAAACTGTTTTATTGAATTAAGAAGGCCCAAAGCCCAAGTTTCTACTCTTCAAATTCCACATATAAAATATATATTTATGTTTTTACCACTTTTATATCATAAATGCCCCCCTTTTCCCCTTTTAAATATTTATATTTCCCCCGTTTGATTTCAAATATTACGGAAAAGGGGACATTCTAAAAAAGATGCAAAGAAGCCTTTAATCTCAACAAAAAAAAACATAGAAAAAAGTGATAATAACTACATTGTTTGTTTTAAAATATTTTTAAAAAAATAAAATAAATAATGCTTACCTCTTTGATATAATTGTTGGCCATGAGGTTTTCTTAAAGGAAATGTTCAGATCTTCACGCCCCCAGAAGTGTAACATGTAACATTTTTCAACTTGGGCAAAAGAGAAGACCAGTAATTCATTCATATTTGGACATCATCTGCACAATTACTACGGGCATTTCCAACCCCAGGTTTTAGGCTTTAAGTGCTAAATTTACAAATTTTTATAAGTTTAAAGAGTTTCTTGAAAGATGATACAAGTGAAATCATGACACCTTTTTTTAAATTTTTTTACATTTTGTTTCCTTTTTGAACTACAGTAGTATATCAAAACTGAGGTTTTAGGCAAATCCCCAAAAGGTGTATTTACTTTTGTTGCCCCCTTAAAAAAGGGCATGACACACAAGACTTACCAACTTAATTTGTGGGGTATAAAATTAGCTGGGTGTTAAAATTTCACCTAGACTGGGGCCTTCACCCCAAAAAATTTAAAATAAAAAAAGAATGCCCTTCTAGGGCTGACCGAATAAATATATATATATATGGTTATATGACATGCTCATGTATGGTATTGATAACGGTTAAGGGGGGGTTTCCCATTGCAAAATTTTTAAGTGCCACTTCTATATTCCAGCAATGAGTTTTTAAAATTGTGGGTACCCCCAAAATCGATAATAACTTTAAAAAAATTGGCCTTTTTTAAATTTTTAAAAGTATTTCTTTAAAGGTAATTTTTCAAATAGAAGCAGCTTGGGCGTGGTTCTTTTTTCTACCCGGGAATAACATGAGCCGGAAAAGCAGTTAGAACTTGGACATTTTTTTAAAAAATACATTTCAATTTCTTTTTTAAACAAGCATTTATCAGAACGCTTTTAAAAACCCCTTTTTTTAAAAAAATTTACTTTAACAAATAAATCAACGGATTTAACCAAATTTATTTCCTAAAAACTCTGTATATATGAAACAACAATGATGGCCATAAAAAAAGTCTGGGGTTGCTGTGTATCCTCAAACCATTTATTAATGATAAAATTTGGGAAAGAGAAGAATTTAAATGTACCCAAATGTTCAATGCAAGAGCTGGGGTGCAGTGTAAGTTAGAATTTAGGCCAGTGTTTGGGGGGTAAATTTTAAAGGTGAAACCAAAAAAGAAAAAAAAATATATTTATTATAAACACCCTTTCATTTATTTTAAAATTTTATTTAAAGGTTAACAAAACCAGCCCTTTCCCCACTACTTGTTTTGTGTTGAAATGATTATAGGTATTTAACGGGACAGGTGAATTTTTTTGGATTCATAAAAACAAATGCACTGGCAACAGGGAAATGTCAATTAGAAACTTACCTTTTTATTTGGTGACTTCGCCCAAATAACCATTGGTTTTTTATACGTAAATATGTTTCTTATGAGCTAAGAAAAGCAGTATTTTTTGCTATCTAATGTAAGTTGTTAATAACCCATGGTGACAGCGCTTCAAAATGTAACATCTGATGTGGGAAAAAATAAGGGTGTTTAAGGGAACGCTAAACATGCATGCTCAAAGAAAAGGTATGTTCCATTACGACAAAGAAGGGGTCAAAACAGCACTGGGTATTATATTTGAAAAAAAAAAAAAAAGTATTTTTTAAAAAAAAAAACCCAAATTGGGCACCGTAAGGGAAAATGTAATTATACCGTAGCTTTTTTATATACCAAAAAATGTCATTGACGTGAAATAATTTTTTTTCCCCAAAAAAAATGGAACGATCCTAAACAGTTTCAGTCGCCAGCACTCGGGGTTTTTTTCCCTTTTTAAAAACAAAAAAATGATTTGCCAGTTTTATTTGTTTCCGTTTTTGGCTTTGAGTTTAAAAAAGACCCTTTTTAGCCATATCAACACTACACATTTAAAATTGTTTCCATGCTTTTAAGTTTGGGTGCTGTTTTCTTTGATAGAGATGTTTTGTCATTTGAAATTAAAACCCTAACCTGGGTAAATCCACCCATTTTGTTGATGCTATGAAGCCATTAATTTTAATTCCAGTGAGACTTTTTGACTGAAAACAAAAAAATATATTCCCTTTTGACGACACCATGGGGGGTATCATTGAACTATATAAAACTTTTTAAATATTCCTAAATTCTTGAACTTTTCTTTTTTCTTAATTTAGCAACACTGTTTGATTGCCATTTATTTCCCCAGTGAAAACTCTTGCATCAAAAACCCCCAGACACATTTTTTTTACAAGAGTCATTTATTTTAAAATTTGAAACCATTTTGATTTGTAGAAAAATGCTCCCATTTGAATATAATAAATACCTTTCCCCCTTTTCAGGGAATCCAGCTGTTAAATATACTAGTTACAGAGAAAGGCCACCGAATTAGGCAAGTATTAACTGAAATGTCATAGTTGAAAAAAATCAAGGGTTTTTAAAAACCTTTTTAAAAAAAAGAGTTTAATTTAAGTCTCGGGTTGTGTCTTACTATATCTTAAAAAAAAGACAAACCTAGAAAGTTTTGGTTCTTGGGAAAAAAGAATACAGTCCTGCTATGCTCATTGCTGTAGTTGATAACAGGTTTTTTTTCTCACAGTTTGTGCTTTTTTAAGTCGAAATTGTCTTAAAATTTCACTCCTTATATATTTTAAGTCGGGGTAGCGTAAAGACCAATTATCTTGAATTAAAAAAAAAATAATCTAGCAAGTATCATTGCAACATGAGATATTTAACTTTGGGAAAAAATTAGATATATTACCTTTAAAAAAAAATTTTTTTTGTTAAGAAAAAAAGTTTTTCAGTGAAAAATAAAAACCCCGTTTAAAGGAGTTCCGCTTCAGATTTACGCCCTTAAAAGGGCAAGACCACTAAACTTAGCATCTTTTTAAATCCTTTTCAACCTGCAGCTCCTTTTCTCCTTTGGTTTTTGGTCAGTGCCACTGTCTCCAACCCATATTTAATACAATACAATACAATACAATACAATTTATTTTTGTATTGCCCCAAAATCACACAATAAGTTCTGCAATGGCGTAACAGTGCCTGCCTTTGACAGTCCCCCAGCCTTGACTCTCTAAGAAGATAAGGAAAACCCACAAACGAAAAACCCTTGTAGGGAAAAAATAGAAGAATCCTTTGGGAAAGGCAGTTCAAAGAGAGACCCTGTGGTGTTTTGGGTCCACAGCTCGTTGAGCAAAAGGCCATTCATTTTAAATAAATAATCACCGCACCGGGCGGCTCGTGAGGGGTGGCGATGTTGTAGTAGCAGCGGGCGTCGCGTTTGGGCGTTTCACCGGTGCACAGGTGAGGAACTGCCCACATCCTGTGATTGCTCCCGTGGCTAATCTTCAGCTGTGATGGCCCCTCACGTTTAAAAAAAGCCCATCGGTTGTGGGGTGAAAGAATTGATCGAGAAAAAAAGAAAAAGAACATCGGAGAAAAAGGAAAGGAAAAGAGGACGGAGGTTACTGGGAGCGAGGGCAGGCGGTGCGGAGTGTGGTGAGCAGCTGATCGAGCGTGGGCACTGCTAGGAAGCTGGGTGTTGAGGCCGACACCCAGGCGCTTGAGTTGAGGTGTTGCCCTGCTGAGTGACCAGGTAGCGGAGTGCCTAGAGGAAAGCTGACGGGTCGAGAGAGAAGCCGTGGAAAGGCAGCGAGTCGGGAGGTTGGTGGTGGAGTCCCCAATGTGTGCGTCCTGGCTATTGGGGTAACCAAGTTCTCGGGACTGGGATGAGTGCCAGACCAAGCAGGGATCGGGAGGTCTCAGTCTCGTGTGGTTGTAGGAGGGCAGCTGCAGAGAGCGCCTTGCCTGCTGCTAAGCCCAAAGCGGGATAAGCAGGTGAGGCTAACAAACGCTAATAAACGATGCACTGGATTTGTTGTTTTAAAGAACTGCTTCATAGAGAAGATTTTAGCCTCTGGTTTTAAAGGATTGTTTTTTCTTAATATTTTAACCTCCACGTTCTTTTTAGGGGTTATTTATTTAATGAACTTTGAAGAACTGCACTATTTATTGGAACACTGTTTTTGTTTGATGGACAATTTTAATAAAAAGCACTTTTGTACTTTCAACCATCCCCTTGCTCAGATGCTCAATTTGCCCATTGACTAGCTCACTCGTAACATTATCGACGGTGTTGGGTTCAAGGGTTCCGTTCCCAAAATCAGATGGGAGTGTGGAGCCAGAACCCACATCGTCACAGACCCTTTCCAGGCAGGTTGGGCATTCGTGTGTGTCAAAAAAGAGGGACAATGCAATACACAGAACAGAACACAAGTAATCCTAAATACAATATAATAGTTCAATAGAAACATTACAAGTACAGAGCAGAATTCAACAGTAAATTACACTACATAATAAGATTTGGATTTGTCCTGCAGACCTCAGCCATCAAGCTGCTCTCCCTATTGGCCATTCCACAGCTGAATCACTGCTGGGCCAGCCAATCCGATGAAAAAAAACCCCCTACCCCACTATGATTTCTGTGATCCTCCATCAGAGATGACTCATACCTTAGGCCAGCAAATCAACTTGTAGTAGGCAGTGGCATCAAGTGCCACATTTCAGCACAGAAAAGAGAAACAGAATAAGTAAGGGTTAGTAAAAAATGATAACTATCATATTACTTATGTTTAGTGCCAATGACTAACAATAGAGATGTAGTTTGTACAGTTAATCAGCAGCTCTACTAGAATATACTAAGCTAAAGTAGTGAGACTTCAGCTGGGATTTGAAAAGATGAGACCGAAGGGTCATCTCTTGTAGTAGCAGGCAGACCATTCCACAGTTTAGAGGCCCTGTAACTAAAAGCTTCACCTCCCACTGTTATTTTATTAACACTAGAATTACTAAAGCCTGTGAAAAGGTCAATCCTGGCCACCTTAAATCCCTTCACACCTCTCTGTCAGCATCTTTTGTCTTGTAAATGTGTCAATCAACACAAGAAGCAAGCAGCCTACTATCCCATCCCCCCACCCATCACAGCAGCTCAATTCACAAAGAAGGTTTTCAGTGCCAGTGTTTTGAGACAATGGAACTGGAAATTCTCTGATGTGAAGGGATAAAAGCTGACACACAAACGCTGGTTAATCATGCCTTCTTGGTATCTCATTGTCACTTGAATTTTTTTTATTCAGTTTTATTGAGTGTTCCTGCTCACACTGAATTAGCATGCAACTTATGGTCCATGATGTCGAAGCCGCACTGACAAAAAAACAGAGGCATAGGTATATATGATATTTGGAATAATAATACATTTCGGAAAAAATTGTGGCACTGATGCAACATTATTCATATTATTCATATTTAATTGCATACCTGCTTGTGGTTGTAATCAGTGACCACAATTTTTTTTTCCCCAATATTGCCCATTCTCAACATTTTGGTGCATGGTGGTGTTTCTTTTGTAGTCCAGGGCATACGAGGAAAGAAATAGTACATAGAGGTTAGTTCGTCACTATATACAATCATCAAATTCAAATGATAACAGTTTCCACACACTTAAGAACCACCCTTCCTACATTGATGACATGTGTACCTGTTGCAATGTACACACTTCTCTCCTAGCTGTGGTTCCTATTACATTGAAGGGGAACCAGACACCGAGTTTGCTTTCCTTGGAACAGAAGCTTGTCAGTCTTGCATCCTCTTTTTCTTTTCTATCATCTTTTCTTGTAAGAAGTGATGACAAGGTTCCTCTGCAAGGTGAGCCAAGAATACTTTTCTTTTTCAGTGGACCCGTATACATGCCTTGCACAATACATGTGCATTTATCGCAGCCAGGTCAAGCATGTTGTAGCACATTGCAACTGGCCACCTGCATGTTCCTGTTCGCACTGAATAAACTCATGCCTTCTGGTCCATGATGTCAACACAGCACCAGGGGGAAAAAAAAGAGACAAATATATGTGACATTTGAAGAAATCATTTATGACCTGAATAGTACCAATCAGAAAACATCATCACACTAATGCAATATTATTTGAAAACTAACATGTAAGATCAGGGTAAATTTATGCTGACACTGTTAGTTAGGGTCAGATCAGGAGGGAGAAGGGAGAGCTTGAATGTGAGTGAGAGAATAAAACTGAATAAATAGCTAACTTTTACAAGTACCATAAATTTAATAAAACTGAATAAAAAAATTCAAGTAACAATGAGATACCAAGAAGGCATGATTCACCAGTGTTTATGTGTCAGATTTTATCCCTCCAGATCACAGAATTTCCAGTTCCATTGTCTCAAAACCCCACTCATATCTACAGTTATTCCCAGTTTCAAATAAAAACTAAGAGCATCAGATCTGAAGTGGTGGTGGGTGAGCTGTATCGTGATCGTGGCTGAGAGAATAAAAGTGGAAAAAAAACCCTGCTATCTTTTACAAGTACCACACAAATCAAATGTATGTTTTTATTGTATGTAATCTATACTAATAAAAGGCAAAGCCCTCACTGACTCACCACTCACTCACTCATCAGTATTCTCAACTTCCCGCTTAGGTAGAAGCTGAAATTTGCAGGCTATATATATATGACAGCAACACTCATAATAGTGACAAAACAATTACATTGACAATCATGTTACGTTATTTTTTAAATGTTTCCTTTTCTTTTTCATAACTTCTTTAACACATCTCTTCCTGAAGACGGGTATTTTGTTAGTTAACAATAAGAGTAGCTCACTACTCAAAACAGTAAATCTGGAGGCAGCCAGGATCAAACCAGCAACGTATTGATTACAAGGCAAAAGATCTTACCACTATACACATAAGCTGTCATATTATACTTGTACCTTTTGTAAAAGTGTTTATTTGATATTTGGACTTCAGCCTTCACATTATACAGTTCATGTCTGCATTTTGTCATTTATTACTAAAATATGAAAAACGTTTCTGTTTTAACGATGTGTTTACATAGATTGTTGTAGACACGGAATGCACATGAAATGTATGTATTTCAAAAGATGGTATATTATTTACCTCTAAGCTCCAGGCAATTCACTCCAACATGAACACAGAGCACTGAGAGACTTTTTGTGAATTGAGCTAGGCAATGGGTGGGGAGGGTGGAATTAGTAGGCTGCTTGTGTTGATCGACACATTTACAAGACAAAAGATGCTGACAGAGAGGTGTGAAGGGATTTAAGGTGGACTGGGATTATGAGTTTTTTTGATAGGCTTTGGTAATTCTATTGTTAATCTTTGGAATCATAAGCAGACCAGGATCTTGAGATCTTAATGCACATTCGGGCTTGTAAGTCATGATAAGTTCAGATAAGTAAGCTGTACCTTGTCCTTTAAAAAGGGTTTTATGTTAAAGGAGAATTTTGAAATCCCCCCTAACCTTAATTTTGGGAGGCAGTATAAGGATTTAAAAACTGGATTATTGTTCTATATTTCTTTTCTTGTTTTTGCAGCAGCATTTTTGGATTAACTAAAAACTGTATAAAGAACAGTTTAAAACATCCAAAAAGACACAGCATGCATTAACACTAAATTACCAGAGCCTTAAAAACTGGAAAATCGTCCCCCAAGAAAACCCTTAAAAATTCTTTCCCTGCTCTCCACCAGGTTTTTGTCATCTAAATGTGTGAAAAAAATTTGGGGTAAACAAAGCTATTCCACCCCCTGACTTAGAATGTGCAAAAAACTTCCCCCAACTCATGCCTTGTTTGGGTTTTCCCCGGGGTGAAGGGGAAATTTTAGAGTGGAAAAATATTTCATGTCTGTTCTGTTTCTACTGTAATCTGTGTAAACACATTGTTAAAACAGAAACATTTTTTATATTCAAATTTTAAATGAAAAAATGTAGGCATAAAGTATATAATTTACTGTAGAAACCTGAATTATCAAACAAATATTTTCACAAAAGGTACAAATCTAACACAACAATTGCACTTTTATCCAAAAAAAAAACCCGCCTTAACATGCGACATTGACACCCATTCATTATAACTGCCTCTGGGGTGCGATAGAATAAACGGGGGGGAGGGGGAATAAAAAAGGTTGTGGGGTTCAATCCTGCACCACACCTTTTTGTAAACCTGCTCTTAGTCTTACTTTTTTTAGAATAAAAACATACACTTGTTTTCCCAGTCTGTAACACCCGGTGTAAATTTGATACTAGAAAAAGGTTAGCTTTTTTTTTTTTTTTAGTCCGTTTATTATTTCACCCGGTTCCGAGCCCAAACACCCCCCACCCCGCACCCTGACACTGTTTTTTTCCCACATGGAGCGTTTTTAACAGGGGGTAAACTCAGCTCCCTTCCATGGGGCAAAAAAATCCCCCGGGCATACAAAAGTGTAAAGCAGTCATTTTTTGGTCCCATTACAAAAATTTTTTGAGCATCTCTCTGCACACTACTTGTGATTTTTTGGGCTTTGGGAAGTAAGTAAATAAATAAGGAAAAGTGCCCTTAAAATGATTTTTAAACGTTGAATTTATTTTTTTAAAAACGGGACATGTCTGCATGCATTTTTTGGGCTTAAAATGTTTTTTTGGAGCAAACCCTTTTTACAAGTATCTAAATTCCCCGGCTGTTACAGACTGAAATCCCAAATGTATGTTTTATTCTAAAATAGTAAAAACTAAAAGCAGTTTACTTCTCCCCAAAAAAAAGGGGTTCAAAAAAACATTTAATTGAACCCTTTTTAATTCCCAATCGACGGGTGATTCTGTGCAAGGAAACAGTCTTGGAAAAGGGGGTCAATGCCCTGTTTTTGGCGGCCTTTTTTTTGAATTTTATTTTGAATAAAGTGCAATTGTTGTGTTAATTTTCCTTTTAAATATTTTTTTTGATACTTAAACTTCATCTATCTAATAAAAGGGAAAAACCCCCACTCACTCACTCCTCATCACTAATTTTCCAACTTCCCCTGTAGGTAGAAGGATGAAATTTGGCAGGCTCATTCCTTACAGCTTACTTACAAAAATTGGGCGGGTTTCTTTTTAAAAAATTTTACGCCCAAAAGGGGCATTTAAAGGAAGGTTTTTTTCCATTAACTTGAATGGGTTGAGCTGGAATGACATGGGGGCAGGTTTGGTGTGACTCATCACGCCTCCCCCGTAATCAGGGGCGACATCAACGCGGTTGTGAAAACCAGGAAGGGGGTCCCAAAAAACGGGTTAAAGAAAACATGCATTATATAATTGGGAAAGGGGAAAACGAAAACAATAAAAAGCGGGGGGTGACAAAACACCATATTCATGGGGTGCCCCCGGAAAAACAAGGGGGTTAAACCCCAAACTTTAAATTAAATTCATGAAAAGGCTGCTGGGGGTTTCCCTTTCCCACAGGTAATCCCGGGGGTACAAGTTTAATGGGGGACCGGGGTATAAAAACGAAGGGTTTTATCACTTTAAACTCCCTTAAAAATTTTAGGTGAAAATTTAAAGTTTTGCAAATTCGAACTGTGTTTTGGGGGATTGACAGTTAAAAAAGGGGGGGGGGGAGTCAAGTCATCATCTCCCCCATTCATCTCATTTTTCAGGCTGAGCTCCGGCTAATGCCAAAATTTAAAGAACTTTTTCAGATTAACCCAAAAACTCACAGAAAAATCCCCAAGCTTACCCCCGCAGCGGTCTCCCAGAGTTTCTCCCCGAAACCTCCAGGCACTTGCAAAAAGGGCACATTGACAATGGGGTGTTACGTTATTTTTTAAAAACTTTCCTTTTCTTAGCACAAGCACAGCTGAGAAGCTTGTGCATGTGCTCATAGCCCTTAAAAAAAATGCATTTTTAAACACACTTTTTCATTACAAGCAAAAGGGGGCTTTTTTTCAATGCATGATTTCCTGGTACAAGGGTTACATTGATCCGGCATCCCGATTCATTTTTCCCCCGCACCACCTTAGTTTGAGAAGAAAAGGGAAAAAAATGGGGTTAACACAGAAAAAAAGATCCCCAAATTTAAGCTTTATGAATAATTTGATTGCCATCAATAATTGTTTTGGTAAAACCATCCCCCCTTCCATTTTTTTAATTTTTCCCCATTAGCCATGATTAAATGAGCGGGTTTAATAAAGTAAGAGCAAAAAAAAATTTGACTTTTTTAGGCAGGCATATATATGCAGCAACCTCATGACAATGTCAATCATTTCGTTATTATTAAAATGTTTCCTTTTCTTTTTCATTACTTCTTTAACACACTACTCCTCCGCTCGGGCGGGTATTTTGATATATATATTATCATATAATATATGAATGACCTCCAAAGGCGCTGAGACTTTTTAACACTACTCCTCACGGCGATTTTTTTATATATATCATATAAAATGATGATCAAATAGCTTTGTCCTCTTTAAAACTGGGGTCTCCTGCCCGCAAAATGAGCACCGAGCGTGCCTAGCTGTTCCCGCCTTTGAGGCGCTGACTGCGCTTCTGCTTTAAGTCAAAGTGAGCACTTTTAATTTTTCATCCTCCCCCGCGCTATAGCCCAGACAAGTGCAAACATGGGACCCCTTTTCTACACCACAGCAAAATAATATTAAGGCGATTCACACTTTCTTTTGCATTATCTAATGAGGTCCTCACCTCGGATTATGAAACGCTGCAAGAGTGGAGGACTGACAGTCCATCACACCCGATTAAGCGGGATGTCTCACCAGTCTACACAAGACCCACCCGGGCTGTCCCAAAAGCGATCATAACGTCCCGCGAACATCTCTCTATACTATATAAAGAAAACAACTTTCCTTTCTTTACACCTTTTTCCTTTTATCCCAAACCAAAGCCTTTCTCTCTTAACACTGCAGAGGACACAAAACTAATTTTCTTTAAATGCCGGTAGGCACATTACCAGAGGCACAAATTTAAACGTTCACATAGAAAATTAATTTCTATACCACAGCCGTCGTGTAGCACTTTTCAAAAGGGATCTACTACCGAGAGATGATCCATATATATTTTAGCTGCTGTTAGTTACTTACCTGTTGTGTTACAAGTCTTTAAAATGTAGTTTACCAGAACCACTCCAGTAGTGCTCAATGTATCTGTATTCTTAAAACTTTAAAGTTTTACTGTTTAATAACTTATAGGGCTATATTTTATTATTTTCCCTTGCACTCAGTGACCAAAGCTATACACACACATATAGACACATACAAACATACACACAAGTATATGTATGTGTATATATATGTATTATGTGATATATATTTACACACACACACACCCTATCTATTATATATATATATATATACACACACACACACCTATCTAATTATATATATATACAAACACAACACACAAATACATACATACATACACATATATATAATGGTGTGTGTTGTATTGTGTGTAAATAAAGATGTAGATAGGTATGTATATATATATATATGTGTGTGTATATGTAGATATTATATAGATATGTAGATATGAAGATATGTATGTGTTATATATATATATATATGTATGTATGTGTGTGTGTGTGTGTTGTAATATATATGCAGCAAATCCAAGCTGTGGAAAACAGTAAAAGATCGTTGTCAGGCGTGGGTAACATTTTCTGATGCAGCTACCAAAACAACCTGCGCTGCCGCCAAATACACAAAACTATTACTTACAATCAAATTACATTTTTAAAATGTTTCCCTTTTCTTTCATAACTTCTTAACATTGACATCCTAAGCGCGGTATTTTGCTATATATATATATCACAGCACACTCATAACAGTGACAAAACAATTACATTGACAATCATTTACTATTTTTAAAATATTTCCTTTTCTTCTGTTTCCTTCTTTAACACACACTACTGCCAAGCGCGGGTATATATATATATATATATATATATATAGATAGATAGAGATATATATATATAGATATATATATATATATATAGATAGATAGATATGAGAACAACACTCATATCAATGACAAAACAATTACATTAACAATCATTTACGTTATTTTTAAAATTTTTTCCTTTTCTTTTCGACCTTCTTTAACACACACTTCTGCTCAAGTAAGCTATTGTCTAGTACATTATATGGTTTATGCCTACATTTTGTCGTTACTACTAGAATATAAAAATGTTTCTGTTTTAACAATGTTTTTACAAGATTACTGTAGAAACGGAACAGACATGAAATGCGGTGTTACAAACAACAATCTATTATTTCCACTCTAAAACTCCACTTCACTCCCCAGAAAATCAATCAAGGATGAGCTGGGAGAAGGTTGTGCACGTTCTAAGTCGGTGGGGGATGGAATACCGGCTGCTTGCAGCCTGATTTTTATCAGCACATTTAGATGAAAAAAAGACGCTGGTGGAGAGCTGTAAACGTTTTTAAGAAGTTTATTTAAGGTGGACCGGTTTACGAAGTTTTTCAGGCTCTGGTAAATCAAGTGTTAAATCAATCCTACTAGAAATAAATGATGAATTAATTTCTCACAATATGCTTATTTTAAAAAAAGCCTTAATTTCCCAATATTTTAAACGGAAGAAACATGATTTAGACAACTTTGTAATATGTGGTTTAAATTGCATCTAAATTCAAAGATAACTCCTAGATTGCAGGCTGATTCGTAAATTAATGGTGATTCCCAAAAGAATTAAATGATGACAAAAAAATTGTTGCAATCAGCATCATTCCATCCAATTAAGACAAGTAGTTCTCATCCATTTACTCCTTTAATTTACTAACACAACTAATTAAAGACAACATTGGAGAAACTTTTTGGTCTAAAGAAAGGTATAACTAGGTGTATCTTCATACGGTGAAAATTAACATTATATTTTCTAATGACATATTCCAGGGGGAAGACAAAACGAAATCAATAGGTTCCAGTACTGAGCTTGGGGGACACCATATCTCAGTTCTGTGTATAATGAGGGAATACTGTCAGCAAATTTCTGCAATGTTGGAATCGATTTGAAAATAAGAACTAAACCAGGCAAGTACAGTGCATGTAAGCACAACATCATTTTCCAGCCTGGTAGTAAAAATAGAATGGTCAATAGGTCCAAATGCTGCACTTAAGTCTAACAACATAATTACAGTGGAATTTTCTTTATCAGAGGATATCAGAATGTCATTTACAACATGATTATTTCGTTTCTGCACTATGACCAGCGAGAAACCAGACTGTTTCAGTAGTTGTGATGTAAGGTGTGACTGAAGCTGATTGGTTACTACTTTTCAAGTATTTTAGAGAGAGGGTAAATTTGAAATTGGTCTATAATTATTAAGTATATGTGGGTCTTGGTTTGACTTTTTTAAAAAATATACTGCTAATATGTTGTTGGTATTTTTGCACCGTAGATCTGAATTCCTATTTGTTAATTTAGCCACTGTTCTAAACAGTACACTCTCTGCCCTGCTGTTTGAAAGATGTCCAGCTTTGTTTAACTCCATCAGCATTCCAGCTTCACAGTCTAATTTAAGAGCTCAAATGTTTTCAGTAAACCAGGGACAGTTTCTATATGCTTTGATCACTTTAGTTTACATTTGATGTTAATTGATGTAAATGGTTTTCCACAATTACACTTGACTTACTCAATGTACCTATAAATTTTGAAGCAGAATTACAGTCTAGATGTCACACTGTTTTTGTTCTAATCTATAAGTGTATTGGTAAAGGGGAGAACCAAACCAAATGTGATTAAGTAGTCAGAAATAATTTAATGGTGTAATATTTAAATTTGAATTTCAACTTGTAAGTTATAATTAATTCTAATGTGTGGTTATGATTATGAGTTGCACCTTGACAATCTGACAAAATCCCAATGAATTTAGCAAATAATTAAAACGTTTGCTAAAAGTGTCAGTTTCCACATCAATGTGTACATAAAATCCCCATCAATACTACATGATCACAATTTATAACCAAATCGATAAAAGACTGTCAAATTCAGTCAGAAAAAAATATGGCCCTGTTGGTCTGTAGACTAGCACAATTGTGTTGGAATCTTTTTTTAATATTTAAAATGAAAAACCTCAAAGGATGTAAAGTGATTTGCATTTTGTTACAATCAGTTATTCCATGGCCTCCTCCTGACCAGAATCTCTAGGTTGTGACTAACAGTATCCCTGGTGAACCCTGAGCTAGTGGAACAGTACTAGGTTTACTAAGCCAGGTTTCAGTGAAAATACACAGATCGATTTTGAACCCTTTAAAATAATATTATTTACCAAAACAGCTTTACTTTCAGAGAGGGGAAAAATTCAATAGCAAGCATTTAAAAAATACTTCTTTCTGAATTGGTGATATATTTTTGTTTTAATTTGAACTAAGTTTCTATAACAGGTGCCCCAGTAGAGGTCTGATTTTTTTCTCTTGGTCTAATATAACAAAGCTGATCCCCCTAACATCCGTAAACCTCCTTTTCACTCTTGTTGATACTTGTTTGTCACAAATAACCCCTGACACCCCTTCTCCACCCTGCCTGCACTCTCTTTTCACCTCTTTCCACAATTCCCTTTATTCTGCATTGTTGATCCAAAGTATTTAAACTCATCCATCTTCCCCAGCTCTACTCCCTACATCCTCACCATTCCACTGACCTTCCTGTCATTCACACACACATATTTCTGTCTTGTTCCTACTGACATTCATTCCTCTCCTCTATAGAGCATATCTCCACCTCTCCAGGGTCTCCTTTACCTGCTCCCTAGTCTCTCTACAGATCATAATGTCATCAGCAAACATCATAATCCAAGGGGACTCCTTTCTAATCTCATCTGTCAACCTGTTGATCACCATTTCAAATAAGAAGGGGCCTCAGAGCTGATCCCTGATGTAATCCCACCTCCATTTGAATGCATCCGTTACTTCTACCGCAGACCCACTAATGTCACATTTCCCCTTGTATATAGTACAACTCTTACATACTTCTCTGTCACTAATGACTTCCTCATACCATATCACAACCCCCTCTCGAGGCCCCCTTGTCATATGCTTTCTCCAGGTCCACAAAGACACAATGCAACTCTTTCGGGCCCTCTCTACTTCCATCAACAACCTCGGAGGAAACACTGCATCTGTGGTGTTCTTTCTTGGCATGAAACCAAAATTTCCCTGCTTGCTAATCATCACCTACCTTTTAACCTAGCTTCTGCTACTCTTCCCATAACTTCATGCTGTGGCTCATCAATTTTATACACCTGTAGATTCTACAGCTCTACCCCCCATTCTTAAAAATCAGCACCAGTACACTTCTTCTCCCTCCCCCAGGCATCCCGTCACTTTCCCAAAATTCCCATTAAACTATCTGTTTAAAACTCCACAGCCATCTCTACTTCACATTTCCATGCTTCCACAGGTCTGTCATCTGGACCAATGGTCTTTCCATTCTTCATCTCTTCATAGTTTTCCCCTTTCTTCCTCTTTTCTAATCCGTTGCACTTCCTGATTCACTATCTCACATCACCCAACCTTTTCTCCTCTTATTCTCTTATTTATCAGCATCTCAAAGTACCTATTCCATCTTCTCAACACACCCTACTCGCTTGGGAGTAGGTTTCCATCTTCATTCTTTATGACCCTAACCTGCTGCAAATCTTTTCCCCGCTCTGTCTATCTGTCTAGCCAATCGTCAGGTCCTTTCGTCCCTCCTAGTGTCCAGCCTCTCCTTTCAACTCATCATATGCATTTTTTTAGCCTTTGACACCTTCATCTTCACCTTGAGCCTTATCTCCCTGTATTCTTGTCTACCCTGCATCTCTCTGACTATCCCACTTCTTTTGCCATCCTCTTCTTCTGTATACTATCCTGTACTTCCCATTCCATTACCAGGTTTCCCTTTTTCCCCCTTCCTTTGTCCAGATGTCACGCCAAGCATCCTTCTTGCTGTCCTTGACTATTACTGCTGTAACTTTTTACTGCCACCAAGTGCCTGTCTTACCTCCTCCCCAAACTCAACCTTGCAGTCTTCCCTTTTTTAACTACCACCATTTGATCCTAGACTCTGCCCTCACTCTCCCCCTGTTCTTGATCTCCAAAGTCATCCCACAGATCACCATCCTATCTGTCTAACTACACTTTCCCTTGCCACCACTTTGCAGTCTTTAATCTCCTTCAGATGGACTCTTTTGTTAGGATATAATCTACCTGTGTGCATCTTCCCCCCACCTTGTATGTCACCCTTTTTTTCCCACTCTTTTTAAAATATGTTTCACCACAGCTATCCCTTTCCCTTTTTTCAAATTCCACTGTCATATGACCTTCTTCATTCCTCTCCTTGACACCATACCTACCCTTCATCTCCCCATCTCCTCTGTTCCCTTCACCAACATCTCCATTGAGATCTTCTCCAATCACCACTTCTGTCCTTTGTGTGCCCTGTCCATTCATGCTGTTCCTTCAGAATAACCCCTACCCATTTCTCCTCCCATCCACACCATGATAGAACAACAATTCCACCACCGATCCACTTGGCCTTATTCCTTCCATTTGTCTCTTGCCACAATATATAAACCTTCTCCATCATATCGTTAGCTCTCCCATTTACAGTCATGTGCCAACATTCAAAGTTCCTACCTTCAATTCCACTCTCTTTACCTTCTTCCTCTCCTCTTTCCTCTGGACACGTCATCCCCCTTTTTCTTCTTCTTCAGCCAACAGTAGCCCAATTTCCGCACCCTTTTGGCTAACAGTATTGGTGGCAGCTGTTGTCAACCCGGGGTCTGGTATTGAAATCTGTATTGTTGTCCGCATGTTGATCTGGCAAAAATTTTTCACTGGATGTCCTTCCTGACATAACCCTCCCCATTTATCCGGGATGGGACTGGTCAAAACGCACTGGTTTGTGTGTCCCCTGTGGCTGGGTTTGACATCTACTAAGTATAATTTGATGAAAACATTCCTTTTCCCCCCATCTGTAGGGGGTGAATAAGTTCAGTACAGACAAACAAACACACTAGAACACACAGAACAAGCAAAGTGTACACACAAATCCAGAAGTCAGTGGGCAGTAGGCACCATCATAACATATCTGCTCTCCTTTTAAACACACACACACGCACACACAATAAAACACACAGAACAGGATGGCCCATGGCAAAACTTCAATTAGTGCTTACTCAAACAAGTCACTTTGAGGTTGATTAAAAAAAATTACTCTTTTAACTGTAACCCATTTAATTGTATGCTTTCCCCATGAATGTATTTATAGTGGTATACCGGGGCATACAGCCCCCCAAACCTGGACACAGGCAGGCACAGAGACACAAGTGCAAAACAAAACACAGTTTATTTCCTTGTGGGCGCTTTATTCCCCACTCCCACTTGAGCACAGTACACAAGTACCAAAAACAACACTTCGTCCCTTTTCACTTCCCCTTCTTTTCCTTCTTCTTCCTCTCTTTTTTTTCTCTGCCACCTCCACCCCCTCCCAAAGCTTTGTCTTTATGTGGCTCCCAACGGGTAGGGGCCCTCTTTTATAGTGCACTGAGTGCCCCAGGCGCCCCCGAACCCTCTTCGCAGCACTTCTGGGTGTGGCGGAAGTGCTAAAGTTCTGGGGGCCTCAGGCATAATGCAGTGCATAGAACGGGACTTTAAGATATGGCGTATGGAAAAAAGTGGAAAGGGGTTAGCAAAAAAAAATCAGATCATACATCTGTGCATACACAATTTCCCCTTGCACTTCCCTACATAAACCCCGGTCAGCCTGAAAAGAAATGCTTGTGAAATGCCTGCCACCCACCACGACTCCTCCCAGAATTACACCTCTTGAATATCAAATCCCAAAATAAATAGCCCTATGTTTTGTAAATGAGGGAAAAGAATTTCAGCAAATACCCAAGTAGAGGCAAGGAAAAAAGTACTATTTGTTGGTTTAAGCAATGATATAAACAACAAAAAATTAATCAAGTGACAGAGTGTTCAGAAAGTCACAAAGTGACAAAATAAATAAAGTGATCAGATATCAAAGTCAGCCATGACAAAGGCGAATCTTAGCCCACCATCTAAATGTCATATAGAAGCATATTAGGGTACAGAGAAAAATAAAACAAAATAGGGACAGAGTGCAAAAAATTGTCCAAAAGTCAACTTTAATCTCCAAATTTCCTATTTAATAGTTTAATTTACTAGTTTCTCAAATCCCATTGTAAGTAATGTAGTATGTTAAATGTTTTTCTAGGGTTTCTTCAGTACATGGGGGAATCAGTACATTCTTCATAAATGGTTTTTCCCAAAACGAAGACACAGAATACATGATATTCAATCAGAGCTCTCAGATCAATTTAAATACTAAGGTGTATACTTGATATCATTTCATAATGATAGTAATTAAAGCTTTGTAAAACATGGGGATGGTGACGCAGTAGTGACGATTTGACACCCAATCCACAGATTGTTTCTGCAAGATGCTTCTGCGCCGACAACCTGTTGATGAAATAATTTATTGCAGTCCCTGTCTCCCCAAACATACTAATCCCCAATTCCTGTCCTTCCTTTTCTTTCTCAAGTAACCCTTTGGGACTCACAATCAGCTCTGTAATAGATGCAAGCATCCTGTAAGCACAACACAGATTCTTTCAAAACTTTTATGAACATTGAAATATCTTCATAGTACATGTTTAATTTTTCCCATCTGCCCAGGGTCATCCCAAATCCCAGCAAGATACAGCGGAGGAAGAACAATGCCTGAACAGGGTGCCAGCTCGCGCTTTAACGATGCTCAGGTTGTGCAGTTTTATAACTGTAGTGCAAGTTTACAGTGAGGTGATGTACTTATAAGTATAAACAGATCTACCAGGAGGACTTGCCGGACTGATTGAGTGTGTTTGAGCTTTTTAGCTAAACGTTTTCTTAAGCGAGGTCCCTACAGGAAAGGCTCTGAACATTTGCCATACTTTATGGGAACAATTCAAACAGACTGTGAGCATGGCTGAGGCAGCATGTGAAAGGGCGCTGTATCCCAATAATCTGATCAGGTGCTGTACAGCTGTAACTTCACACTCATATACACTAAAGTGACAAAGTTAAAGAGCGATGGAAAATTTGGGCCTTCTTGAAACTATTATAGGGTTTACAGGTTGATTACAATCACCCTTTAAAAAAATGCCTTAAACAACAACAACAACATTTATTTATAATGCACATTTTCATACAAACAGTAGCTCAAAGTGCTTTAATTAAAGAAGAAAAATGACAGACACAATTATAAAACAAAATAAATCAACATTAATTAACATTGAACAAGAGTAAGGTTCAAGGGCCCAGGGGACAGAAAAAACAAAAAACTCCGGGCGGCTGGAGAAAAAATAAAATCTGTGGGGATTCCAGACCATGAGACCCCAGCCCCCTCTGGGCATTCTACCTAACATAAATGAAACAGTCCTCTTTGGATTTAGGATTCTCACAGAAGGGCTTGATGATGATGATGGTCACTGGGATTTTTCCCTTTTTAATCCGTCCATCATTGTTGGAGCATCATGAAGTTTTTGAGTGGGTGGTGGGGGACCGGCCACCACCACAAAGAAACCGGAAAAAAGAAACAAAAAAGAGAGTAGGGGTCAGTCCCGATTTTAGAGCCACCCATGAATAGTTATTTTGAGGAAATTGAACATATAGAGTATCAGGATTAAGTTAAATTAAGATTAAAATGAAGTTATAAAAGGCCATGTTAAAGTAATGTGTTTTCAGCAGTTTTTTAAAAGTGCTCTACTGTATCAGCCTGGCAAATTCCTATTGGCAGGCTATTCCAGATTTTAGGTGCATAGCAGCAGAAGGCCCCCCCACCACTTCTTTAATTTTTGTTCTTGGAATTCTAAGGAGACACTCATTTGAGGATCTGAGGTTACGATTTGGAATATAAGGTGTCAGACATTCCGATATATAAGATGGGAGATTATTTAAGGCTTTATAAACCATAAGCAGAATTTTAAAGTCAATTTGAATGACACAGGTAACCAGTGTAGGACATTAAAAGTGGAGAAATGTGTTGGATTTTCTTTTCCTGTTAGGATTCTAGCAGCTGCATTCTGCACTAGTTGCAACGATTTATATCTTTTTGGGTAGTCCTGAGGAGTGCGTTGCATTAATCTAGTCGACTGAAAACAAACACGGAACTAATTTCTCAGCATCTTTCAGTGATATAAGCGGTCTAACTTACTTATGTTTCTTAAGTGAAAAAATGCTGTCCTAATGATCTGATTAATATGTGTTTTAAAAAATTCAGATTACATCAACAATCACCCCTAAGTTTTTTAAACCTCCGTCTTGGCTTTTAATCCTAATGTATCCAGTTTATTTCTAATAGCCTCATTGTATCCATTATTGCTGATCACTAAGATTTCAGTTTTCTTTTTATTTAACTTGAGAAAATTACTATTCATCCATTCTGAGATACAAGTCAGACATTCTGTTAGTGAATCAATAGAATCAGGGTCATCAGGAGCTATTGATAAGTACAGCTGTGTGTCATCAGCATAGCTGTGGTAGCTCACGTTGTGCCCTGAGATAATCTGACCTAACGGAAGCATGTAGATTGAGAATAACAGCGGACCCAGGATAGAGCCCTTGTGGAAACACCATATCGGATATCATGTGTTTTGAGTTTAATTCCCACAACTAACAAAAATTTTTCCCCCTGTCAGGTAGGATTCAAACCAATTTAAGACAGTGCCAGAGAGGCCCACCCATTGACTAAGGCGATTTCTAAGAATGTTGTGATCAATGGTGTCAAATGAAACACTCAGATCTAGAGGATGAGAAGATAAATGGCCTCTGTCTGCATTCATTTTCGCAAGTCATTTACTACTTTACGAGTGCAATTTCTGTGCTGTGATTTGTTCTAAAACCTGACTGAAATTTATCAAAAAATAGCATGTTTATTTAGGTGGTCATTTAACTGATAATGACTGCCTTCTCCAGAACTTTACTTAAGAAAGGCAGGTTAGATATGGGTCTAAAATTTTCAAGAGCTGAGGGTCAGATTATGTTTCTTAAGTAGGAGTTTAACTCAGCAGTCTTAAGACAGTGGGGGAAGACCCCAGTATCTGGTGACTAATTTACTATGTCAAGAACATTTACAATTTCGCCTGATACTTCTTTAAAAAACCTTGTTGGTATGGGGTCAAGGGCGAGGTGGAGGATTTTAATTGAGAGATTATTTTCTTTAAATCAGGTAAATCTACCCCAGGAAAGAGTTTAATTTGTTTATAACAGGATGCTGGGGTTTAGGAGGATCCTTAGTGTTGGAGGGATATACTATGTTTTTTCTAATATCATAATTTTGATTGAAAATACAGCCAGCCACACAGGTTTCACTGGAAGCACTTAGGGGACATTCCTTTGAGCTACCTGGGTTTAGTAGGCGATCAATTGTGAAAATAAGACTCTGGGATTACTAGCATTGTTATTTATAATCTTGGAGAAATGCAGCGTTCTCAAGACGGACAGTGTTATTGTATTCTGTTATTTTGACTTTTAATATTCTGGGGGTGGATAGTAAGTTTAGTCTTCCTCCATTGCGCTCAGCTCTACGGCATGTTCTCTTTAAATCAGACACTCTTTGGGTCTTCCATGGTATAACAATGCTAGAAGATTTTTTCACTGTCTTTTCAGGTGCAACTATGTCAACAGCAGCTCTCACTTAGTATTAAATCTTTCCACCTTACTATTTACTATTATAGGGTGGCACTATAAACGGACTGGGTTGCTTCAAATGTTTGTAAGTTTTAAAGCTGCTGCCGAAATCAAAGAAGCGTTTTTAACAATATGTTCTCATGAGTGTTTTTATCATTATTTATATATTAAAAAGTAGAAGAAAATGGTCTGATAGACCAATATCAATGATCTGTTTTATATCAACTTTCAGTCCTTTTGTAATCACTTTACGCCCAACGTATGACCTGCTTTTTTGTGTAGGCTGATTTATGAGTTGTCTCAGATCAAAAAAAATCCAGGAGGTTCATAAATTCTTTTACTTTTAGATCACACTGATTATCTATATGAAAATTAAAATCGCCAACTATTAGGAGTGTGTCATAGTTGTAATTAAAATTGACATTAAGTCAGAGGGAAATTCCTCAAAAACGACGCTTATATTTAGGAGGTCTATAACGGATAGTACAGAACTGAGAATCTCCATGGATAACAACGGAGACACTCAAAGGACTTAAACTTACCAAAACTGATATCTTTACATTTTAATCGGCTCGAGTAAATGTAGCAATCCACCCCTTTTCCCTGGCGGTCTGCACGAAGTAAAACTGTAATCCGGGAGCAGATTCATTAAAACTGCCGCTGTCTGAACTAAGCCATGTTTCATTTAGTGCAATAAGATCTATTTTTTTATCACTAATAAGATGGTTGATAAAAAAGTTTTTTTAGTTAAAGCTCTAACATTCAATAGTGTCATATTTAATGTTCGAGGTGCAGAGATGAAGGGACTATGTGCTTTTTGATATTTGGAATAGGGGAAATAAATTATTATTATTAGCCGCTCTGTGTGTATTTTTGTTTAATCTGTGATCTGTTTTTTTAGTTTTAATACATTGTTCCTCTAAAATAGTGATTTTAATTGATTATTGGAGTTTATGCCGTATTTCCTAGGTTTTCTCGGCATTTGAGTTGCTTATTAGGATTAATGTTGTGCACTTTAACGGAAAACTCTATTAAACATTCATCATGTCCTGGGAAACAAGTATTATTTCGGAAGGGGTTACAGCAGAGATGGGTAGTCAAGAAAGCAAATTACCTTCGATATGTTTCGGGGAGGACCCGGGGGCCCAAACTGTTCGGATCAGGGCCCTCAGCGAAGAGGCCAGCCTTTCCAAAAGAGATTCCAATTGTTGATGAAACCGAAAATCCTTCTTCTTGCAGAAACCCTGTAGCCAGTTGTTCAATCCTAGCAGACGACTGTAGTACTTGTTGGATCGCCTGGCGAGAGGTAGTGGTCCTGAAACGCGATCTTTGCCGATGGGGTCCTCTCCTTCGGGGTTTTTTAATCAAAGCTGCAAAGTCAGCCTTCAGGATTTCTGATTGTCGGGTGCCTTATATGATTTACGCCGCATGCAGAATGATTGCTCCAACTGCCCTCTCCTTGTGTTTCTCGTAGATCGCTGGCGCACGCCTCATTATATCTCAGACACGCGCACCGGGAAAACAAGAAACAAACGATTTTGCATTAGGGCATGCGACATTAAAGGGGTTTTTAACGATAGAATCACCTACCACTAATACATCACCAGGTGCTGAAGGCGAAATGGGGGCGGAGAAGGTCAAACCCGGGTTTTGAGATAGAATGCTCGCCTGTGCCCATGGAGGTGTTTGGCCTTGAACCTCCGCTCTGCATATGAAATCCACAGGTCAGCAGCGGCGCCCCTCCCACGAGACACGGGGGGGAGGTCGGACAGCCGGGGTTGATGTTTCCCCGGTTCCAGATGGCAAGACAGTTTATCCAACAGCCCGTGCTTTCAGATTTTCAGGTATCTCCGGCGGGACAGGAGTTTCTGAATCTGTTCATCAAGTGCCTGGAGTTCCTCAACTACGATTTCAACCTGAAATACCCAATTTGCCTGCCATTTTCTGCTTCGTGCCCTAGGAGAAATGAGAGAGAGAGGTTAGACCGAACTAATAAATGATATGTGGTTAATTTCTGTGTATTTGATAAAGCGTCAGGGATGTGGATCTAAAAAGAAAGGGAAACCACACAGTAGCACTGCTTTGATGCTGGTGCCACCAGTTTGCAAAACTAAGGGGGACAATTTGCGTACCCAAGGGATTGAGCTGGCTTGAAGCGATGTGAGCGTGGAAACTGGCAACATTTCTGTGCCTACCCCTGTTTTACATGAGGCCCAGGGCTCAAACTGTCCAGGCATTCTAAGCTCCAAACCCGTGGCCCTGGTGAGCCAGGTGGTTTGCCCTCTTGTCCCTCGGGGGAGGT
This sequence comes from Polypterus senegalus, assembly GCF_016835505.1. Taxonomy (NCBI): domain Eukaryota; kingdom Metazoa; phylum Chordata; class Cladistia; order Polypteriformes; family Polypteridae; genus Polypterus; species Polypterus senegalus. The sequence goes on along the minus strand of NW_024380647.1, from coordinate 16,782 downwards.
ATTGTCTTGAATACAGTGGAACCTTGGTTCCTGAACGTTTGTACACATACAACTCGGTTCACGCACCACCCGGATGCTAACAAGCCAGTTTCCTTTCGGTTTGTTTTTGGCCAATGATTTTCGCACGTGTTGCATTGTTCTCGGTCGAGCGGCCTGCCTGCTGCTGAGAGAGGGGAGGGGTGCTGCTGAGAGAGAGAGAGAGAGCAGCCTGCCTTGCGTGCCTGCCTGGCCGGGCTGGTTCATTTCCGCATTACTGTAATGTATTTAAGCGCGTGTTGAGCGGCCCTGTTCATTGTTCTCAGTCGGGCGTGCGTGCTTTACCCGATCTCTTTGTGCTCTACAGCATTTCATGTGTTTTGAAGTTAACCATGGTTCTAAGCAAGCAAAGGTGAGAAGAAAATTGAAATCAAGTAAAGAAAAAATTTTTAAAAAAGTTTGAGCGTAGCCGTGGTTACTGATCTTACGCGAGTACAAGAAGTCAAAATCTACGATTTCGACTATTGTAAAGCAGAAAGAATCTATTAACACTAGAATTACCAGAGCCTACGAAAAAACTCGTAATTCCGTCCCACCTTAAACTGCTTCTTAAATCCCTTCACACCTCTCCTCCAGCGTCCTTTGTCTTCTAAATGTACTGATAAAGAGAAGCCGGCTATTCCATCCCCCCACCAATTTAGAACGGCGAAAACTTCTCTCAGCTCATTCCTTGATTGAGTATCTGGGAGTGAAGTGGAGTTTTAGAGTGGAAATAATAGATCGTTGTTTGGAACAAAGCATTTCATGTCTGTTCCGTTTCTAGAGTAATCTGTGTCAACACATTGTTAAAACAGAAAATTTTTATATTCTAGTAGTAGATGACAAAATGTAGGCATAAACTATATCATGTATGAAGCCTGAAGTCCAAATAGCAAAGAAACATTTTCACAAGAATAACACAATTGCACTTTTATTCAAACATATAACTGCAGAAACAAAAAGCCGCCTTAACATGCAACATTGACACCAGTTTACTGTCACTGATTCCGTGGCTCAATAGACTCAGCCTCGCTAGAATCAAAGGGTGCTGGGTTTGATCCTGCCCCCCTCCGTTTTGAAAGTAAACTGCTCCTTTGTCTTACTGTTTTAGAATAAAAGATACTTTTGATTTCAGTCTGTAACAGCGGTGCAGTTTATGACCCTTTGTAAAGGTTAGCTTTTTTTTATTCATTTTTCACCTCTCAGTGCTTCAGAATCAATCCATACAACCCCATCTGACACGCTTTTTTTTCACTAAAGACGCTAAAAGCTCTGCAGTGTACCACGATCATACAACGCAATCCCCCCCGGTTCCCTGACACACAAGCTGGGCTGCCTTCTTCGTATCTCACCGCCACTTGCTTTTCGTTTTATTGAGTGTTCCTGCCAGCCCCCGCATGTTGCTGTATGCTTTTTCTTTGTACACAGGACATGCAGAGAAAAAAGGAAAAGACCAGAAACCCGGGCCCTTTATATGCAATCATCAGACACTCCCCATCTGCCCGGTCGTCAAGCACAGGAACATATATTGGTGTAAAAGTATAAAAAAAGTGCACTTTTCCATCCCCTTTTTTCCTGTAAAGCAGTGTACACACTTCTCTATCCAGCATACAGCAACATGCGGGACTGGCAGGAACACTCAATAAAAACTGAATAAAAGAAAATCAAGGGGACGGTGAGATCCTTGAAGGCACTCAAGCGCCTGTGTGTCAGAACCAGGTGGGGCGTTAGTATGCATCGTGGTACAACTCAGAGCTACAGTATAGCGCGTCTGTATTCTGTTTCTTTTGTACCCCCAGGGCACGAGAGGAGAGAATATAAAGAGCAGTAAGTTCGGGCTATATGCAATCATCAGACACTCCCCACCCGCCCGTTGTTTTTGTTAAAACTTTTCAATACTTTTATACTGCTCAAACGGGCATGCTAAAAAAATACAGGGAATGCCACGAAAAGTGCCCCCAGACCCCTTCATTTGAAAACAAAACAAGTGCACTTTTATTCAAAACTACCTGTATAACCGAAAAAAAGCAAGTTACAGTAGGCGATTGATCACAACCTTGCATGGTGCAATGCTAAGAAGTGCTGATTTCATTCGTTTATATGAAATCATCACATTCAAATATTAACAGTTCCCACACACCCAAGGACCGTACTTCCACATTTACGACCGCGTTGTTGCAGTGTACACACCTTCCCCTGTGCTATGGTTTCTATTACACTGAATGAGCACCTGACACTGTACTTTCTTCCCTGGGGAAGGTCCCGCATCAGAGAATTTCCAGTTCCTGCATAAATTCACACCCGATCTGGCGCTGTTCGTTTTCAAATAATATTGCATTAGTGCATTATATTTTCACATATATTCCTTCTTTCAGGTGTGTAATAGAAACCACAGCATAGAGAGAAGTGTGTACAATGTTTTACAGGAAAAGGCGATGGAAAAAGTGCATTGAATGCACCGGCTGTTACAGACGGAAATCAAAGTATCTTTTATTCTAAAACAGTAAAACAAAAGCAGTTTACTTTCCAAAACGGAGGGGCTTTGGATTGAACCCCAACCTTGATTCAAGGGCTGAGTCTATTGAGCCACAGAGTCAGTTACAGTAAACTGGTGTCAATGTTGCATGTTAAAAGGGTGCTTTTTGTTTCTGCAGTTATAAGTTTGAATAAAAGTGCAATTGTGTTATTCTTGTGAAAATGTTTCTTTCTATTTGGACTTCGGGGTTCATACATGATATAGTTTATGCCTACATTTTGTCATCTACATAGAATATAAAAAGTTTCTGTTTTAACAATGTGTTGACACAGATTACTGTAGAAACGGAACAGACATGAAATGCGGTGTTCCAAACAACGATCTATTATTTCCGCTTTTAAAAATCCACTTCACTCCCAGATACTCCAATCAAGGAATGAGCTGGGGAAGTTCGTCACGTTCTAAATTGGTGGGGGATGGAATAGCCGCTTCTCTTTATCAGCACATTTAGAAAACAAAGGGCGCTGGGGAGAGGTGTGAAGGGATTTAGAAGCAGTTTAAGGTGGGACCCGGGAAATTTCGAGTTTTTCGTAGGCTCTGGTAATTCTAGTGTTAAAGCAGCTGATGTTGCAAAAAGGAGTTACAGCATTAACCAGGCAGAGGCTTCAAGGGGCTGGAAGAGGTGGGAAAAAATGTTTACCACTTTACTCATTTCCCAAATTTGAGAACTCGGCTTCAAGCAGCCTTAAACAAAGCGACTGCCAGTAATGGAGGGAACAGAGGGTTGGGTACAAGGACTTTTTTGAATGGCGGGATAGGTTTTTCCCCCCCACCAGCTAAACAGTTTTAAAAACACCAGAAACCCAAGAAATTCAAGAGAGAAAAATGGGAAAAAAATTCCCTCTCATCAAGGAGCCAGACTCTCTTCAAAAATGTAAACCCCCCTCTACCATTTCCCCCCACTCTGCCAGAACTTCACTCAGGGAAAGGGTTAGTTTTCTGGTGGTTATAGTTTGTATGATTCAAAAGTAATTTTTAGTTCAGTATGATTTGTTGGAAAGTTACTTTCGGAGAGCTGCTTTGGTTTTCAGTGTTATTTCCAATTTTTCATTAGTTTACTATTACACGTTGCATTCTTGGTGAATTAATATATTTGTGCTTAATCTTTTAATTATTTACATATTTAAATTATTAATACAGTTTACTGGTTGGAACGGATTAATTGTTTTACATACAATCCAGTGGGGAATTGTTTCTGCTTATACCTCAACTCGGTTCAGAATTAATATATTTTGAACAATTATGGTCATGAACGAGGTTGCACTGTATCAGTTTCCCAGTCCTTCCATCAGGGTATCCTTTTCACAGAATAGCAGCCACAAATAGGTTACACAAGGTTTTGTAGCAGGAGTAGGAGGCGGGACTGTTGGGTACACCGAAACTCATCACAGGGAGATGGGTATAATTTCTCCTCTGCTTCCTCAGAAAAAAGACTTCCTCACCATAGGTTGAGGAGCAGCGGCTGATTCTGCCTCTGCCATCTGCCCTGACGCATCCTTCCCATCCTCCCCTGCGTCCTCCAGCATTCCCCACTCTCCGGCTTATTGGGCCCTGCGATCCAGGAGTCGCCGCCGCATTTGAACTGTTTGTCATAATTTTGACCGTGCTTGTTTGTTCCGCATCCATACTCGGGCCGAAACCCCAACCTATTGCGTCTCCTCGGTTGCAGGGTTTGAGCTGCTGTAGAGAGATCCCGGAATTACGTGAGGGACAGGACCTCAACACGGTGCTGAAAGAATCCAGCTCCAGGTCTGCAAGTAGCCGTCCAGGGACTGAGGCCACAAGGCCAGGTTAGGGAAGACTAACAGGCTGACAGATGACAGTCAGGAGCGCTCCCCTTTAACCCGGACTGGGCCCTCGAACGCCGACGCTTTGGGCATGTTTGGAGGAGCCCGAACGCAGTGGCAGCGTCCGGTGGGCCCATCCTGGCGCTTTCTGAAGGGACCTGGGCTTGGCTAAGGCCCCCTGGAGGAGGCGGCCACAGCGTCCTCCTGCCCTACGCGCACGCGGATTATCCCAGCGGCGAATGGCGAACTTGGCCTTGACCCTGAATGCCCGGCCGCCCGGCTTAGCGGGGGCGGATGGGCGCTGGCTCAGAGGACCCGACGGGCAGCGTTCGGCCTGGGGGCCGTGAAGGCCGGCCCCCCCCAGGCCCTCAGGCCAGAGGTCGTGGACAGCCTTAAACGCGGCCTCCTCATCCCTGGAGCCAGTTCGGTCCTCCGACTATGCCAAAAGCTGTCGGGCCTGGAACGCGCGGGGGCACCCGTCAGTCCCTTCGGGGCTGAAAGCTGCTCCAGAGGCGAGAGAAACCGGACCCGGCGGCTTTCGCAGTGGCGCCGTCACCGACCAAACGGCCGCCTTTCAATCGCCTGGAGCCTATGAACTGCCCGCGACATGCCGGAGGTGTTCCGCTCTGGCGAAGTCTACGGGAGTGGTGTTGCTAAATGGCACGGGTGGTTTTTTGATCCGCAGCATGCTTGTTGCTCGCCTTGTCTTACCGCTCTGGTTACCGCGATGTGGTACTCAGCATGGGGCTAGGCATGATCGTCTAGCATGGCAGTCACTGAAGGGGGAACACCAAATGAGGTCGCTTACCTGAACCCCTTCCCAGTGTATTTGGGACAACTGGTTCAAAAAATTTGGACACGGTGCAGCCCCGGGCCTCGGATCTTGCTGAGGGGAAAGGCACCTCAAGGCTCCACCAGCCAAAGGGCAGGCTCCTGGCGCTTGGTGTCTCGGACCTTCCGGTACGGACCTTGGCCGAAGATTCCCCGGAAGGGACTCAGCTGGAACTCTTCCCGGCCCAGGCCCTAAGATCCTCGCGGCCTGGACCAAATTTCGCCACGTCGCTCCTTTAAGAGGGCTCGGTGACCGCAGTCCGGAATGGCCGTGGGGGGCTGCCAGCCCCCGGACGGATCCCACCACGGGAACCCTCTTGTCCTGAGAACGATCTTTTACAAATGATGAGCTGCAGCGTGAAGTTGTTGCTAACTCTCCGCTGACGTCAGCGGGCATGCTCTTACCTGGCACTTCCAAAAACACTGAGAGGATTGCCCGCTTTACTGGCCTGGGATCAATGAGAGGACGGGCGCGTTTTGTGATCTCGAGGGCCGCGGATCTCATGAGGAGTGCTCCTCTAGTCCTCTACCGTGCATCCCTTTAAAGTCTAGGGACTTTTTGGGGGAGCCCCCAACCCGTGGCCCGAGTACCGTGTCAGGTGGACGCAGTGCCTAGACCCGGTACCAGGGCGTTCCCCGGGCCCGCCAATACTAAAAGCATGACGGGAACTGGTTAATTTGTTTTCACGCGGGCATACCCAAGGAGGTCCTCCGGACCAGGGATGCCCCTTCACCTCGGTGTAAGAGGTGCCAAATTACGCAGATAAAGCACCTGAAGCCGGTCTATCACCCAAAACTGAGGGTTGTCGACGGTTTAATCAGACGCTAAACAGATGCTTAGGAGTCAGCGCTGATGGCAGAACTGGGACCAGCTCCTCCCACTCGTGCTTTTTGCTTACCGGGAGGTACCCCAGGCCTCTACAGGCTTTTCCCCCTTTGAATTGCTATCGGGCAAACCCGGGAATCCTCGACATCCTAAAGAAGGCTGGGAGGCGAGGCTTCCCTCCTCTAACATTTTGAGATGGTGGCGCAACTGGCGCGACGACTCACAAAGATCAGGCCCTCCTAAAAGAGCACGTGATGCGCTAAGCAGCCAGGCCGTAAGTTACAACCGCAACTCCGGCCTCAGGAGTTCGCCGGGACCGGTTATGGTGCTTCGTCCCGACCTCCACTCGGAGCTGCTCGCTCACTGCAGGGCCTCACGAGGTTGGGGAGAGAAAGGGCTCGTCATTTGGTGAAACAGCCCAATCGCGCTCACGAGTGAGAGGATCTATCATGTCAACCTGTTAAACCCTGGAGATAGAGAGGAGCTTCCAGCTCCCAGGTCCTCTCCCTTTGGAAGCACAACTGCCCTTAACCTCGGCGAAGAGCTGACCCCAAGCAGCGGCAGGAGTTAGCCCAAACACTCCGAGCCATCCCCGGGTAGTGAGCGAGTCACCCCGGCCACCGCTGATTGCCCATGATATAGTCACGGATCCCGTGTAATCGTCCGGGAGAGGCCCTCAGACTCGAAGCAAACGCGCAGAGGTCGAACTGGAGGTGAAACGTATGTTGGACATGGACATAATTGAAGAGAGCCATAGTCCCTGGTCCAGCCCTATTGTCCTGCTCCAGGCCAGACGGCTCCTGGAGGTTCTGTAACGACTTTAGGCGTCTGAATCAGATCTCCAAGTTCGATGCCTACCCCATGCCCCATTGACGACTCTCCTTGAGGCTGGTACGTGGCGGTATCTGACTACCCTTGACATGACAAAGGGTATTGGCAAATTCCTTTAACGCATCCGCACAAGGAAAAACGGCCTTTAGCACCCTAGTGGGCACTGGCAGTACAAGGTCCTCCCATTTGGGCTGCACGGGCCCCGGCACCTTCCAACGTCTGGTAGACAGAGTGCTGAAGCCCACATCCTATAGTGCCGCTCTACCTGGATGACGTTGTCATCTATTCCGCACCTGGGAGGAGCATCACTGCAGGTCGCAGCTGTCCTCCGAACACTGGCTAAAGCCGCCTCCGCGATAAACCCCGAAGTGTTTTTTGGATTAAAGGAGGCCAAATATTTAGGCTACCTCGTGGACAAGGACAGGTGCGCCACAGAGCTCCAAAGTTAGACATCTTAGAATGGCCCGTCCGAATACCAAGAAACAGGCAGGCTTTCTGGGGCTTTGCGGTTACTACCCGGTTTGTTCCCGCTTCTCCGAAAGAGCAGCACCCTTGACTGACCTGACAAAAGGGCCCCTATACGTGGTGTGGACCGACAAGGCAGAACACGCGCTCAGTGACCTAAAGAGGCCCTAACGCGGCACCTGTGTAATGGACGCCCGACTTTGGGCTCCGCTTATTCTTCCAGACCGACGCCTCGACACAGGCCTGCGCGTGCTGAGCCAAAGCGCCATGGTGCTGAGCACCCTGTGATGTACCTTAGCCGAAACTGATGGACCGGGGAGACCGTACGCGGAGTGGAGAGGGAGGCCTTGGCCATTAAGGGGCAGTGACCCACCTCCGTTACTACCTGCTGGGTCGCGAACGCTCTGGTGACTGATCCGCTGCACTTCAGTGGATGTCCCTACACAAAGAATCCGAATCCGGGTCACCAGGTGGTTCCTGGACTACAGCCGTGATAAGTTCACTGTCACTTATCGGCAGGTACCCTTCAGGCCAATGCCGATGCCCTCTCCTCGATTCACGCACCTCTCGGTTGGGTCCCACTCCTGGACGGTCCTGGGCTTGGGGGATCGTGTCACGCACGCTACGAGTAGGAGGCCGCGACTGATTGAGCTACCTGGAAACCATTCCCGCCAGGGAATGGCGGGTATTAACTTTCTCCCTCTGCTTCCTCAGAAAGAAAGACCTTCCTGCACCATAGGTTGGATTGACTGCAAGCGGTATTCCGCCTTCCTCCGCCATCTTGCCCTGACGCTATCCTTCCCATCCTCCCTTGTCCTTCCCAGCATTCCTCCTTCCACTCTCCCATAAAATGGCCGCTGGCCAGGAGTCAGCGCTGCATATGAACTGTTTGTTTATAATTTTGACCGGGTTTTTGTTTGTTCTGTACAATATACGAGGGGAAAACCCAACCCTTATTGCTGTCTCCTCGGTCTTTGACAATATATATTGTGAACTTAGAACCAGACATGGATGTAAATGTCCTAAAAATACACACGCTTAATTCCTTCTTTTACTCAAAATGAACACAGTGCACAAATCACTACCAATATAGCTCTAAGTCCCTTCTCTTTCTCTCTTCTATGTCTTTTCGTCTGCCACCTCCACTCTCACTTGCAAGCTCTGTCTTCTTCCCCCACTCTCGCTCCACGCTGCAGGTGCTTCCTGATAACATCTGGCAGCGCTTCCAGGTGTGGTGGAAGTGCTGCATGGGAATATAGCTCCTCTCTAGCAGCACTTCCTGGTGTGGCAGAGTGCTGCATGCCAAGCACCAGAGCTGTCTAGACACCCCCTAGTGTTGGCCTATGGATCCTCACAGGGTTGAGTTTCTAAGCTGCAATTCTGTGGCCCGATGTAAACCAGATGGGCTGCCCTCTCATGTTCCTGGAAGGTACTGCAGGTGATATTCCCATCCCTGGTCTTCACCTCAAAAGTACGCCCGACCGCAAGATATATATATCTATATATACTGTATGTATATATAATATATATATATATATATATATATATACAGTATATATATATATATATATATATATATATACACACATAAACAAACATTTCTGTATTACCTTATTTTTAGTGCTTTCTGATTTAATTGACCTTCTTTAACAGCACTTTTCCTTCCTCCCTACCAATTTCAAACCTTATTCTCTCTTTCCTGATTTTCTGTATCATTCACTTTATAATTTTTAATCAAGACCTCCATTGCCTCATACACCAAGACATGAAATGGTCCTCCTTTTGCCCAACTATGTGCAGTTCTATCTCGTCTTTGTACAGCAGGTGTCCAGCATACGGATGTCAACTGCAATTGCATTAATTTCTATTCCCTGCATAGTTGGACTGCCTGTTGCTGATCTTAATGATGGTTCCTTTTATTTGCCTGGAATTTTGCTTACTAATATTTTTCTGATTGTCAGCTCAGTCACAGCCTGCTGTTGTAAAATTCAGTTCTTTTTGTCAACTAATCAACTGTCTCAGTACTACTGAGATGTCTATTTCTGTTCATTTAACTATTTCTTTTTTTATGTTGCTCCTAAACCTGATTGCTGACTGTGTTAATTTTTTCAGCATTTCTGTAAAGTTTTTACTGTCTAATTTCTAGATACAATGCCTTCTCAATTCAAATATGACCCCTCTCATTTCTTCTCTATTTCTTATTGCAGTTATGTTCTCAATATGTTTTATGTTAATTTGTATATTTGTCTCCTTCTATCAAATCCTTATATTCTCTGTTCTATCTTCCATACACTTGCTGTGAGCAGCCATCCCACACTAAACCACGCTTCAATTAAAGAAATTATTTTTCCATGCTTTACTAACATGAACTTGAATGCTCTCAAATGCAACATTGCTCTTTTTTTGTTTTATTCTGAACTTCTGATAGTTCAAAATAATTCCCTTACAACCACTCCACATACATCCACTATATCTATCTTGCTTCCACAGTTACGATGTGCTGGGGCTTGAGGCATGCTGGTGTGAACTTTGCAAATGCTAGAGGTCTGAGAGTTTTTGGTGTTTTCTCTGGTGTGAAAGTTAAATTAAAAGAATTACATTTTGATCCTAAAAACCTGAATTTTGGTTGCCACTAAGGAACCGTGTGGGAATTTTTAAAGATTTTTTTTTTTTGCCTGCACAAAAACAAAAGTAGCTAGGTGGTTGGAGGTGTACTTGAAAAGTTACTTGTACTTGTACTTGTATGTGTTGTTCTTGTTATTTGTATTTGAATTAGCATTGAGGAGGTAAAATAGAAGGCAGCATAACTGATATCGGCATTTGTAAGCAAATAACCGCTCGAACAGTGATTCCTTAGTTTAAAAGAAAACAAAAGAGGTCACTGCTGACTTCAAAGCAATAAAGGGAAGGCTCAGCAGTGCGGTGGAAGCGCCAGCGTTAAGATGCTGATCAGGCAATAGCTTGATTGAACAGTTCTTAACGGTCCAGATGTAGAACTGACAAGGTAGTCTTCTCTGATGTTCTGCCTGTGCCACACGCCAGTCCAGGTAAGACTTAGGATATTAGAAAGCTTAAGCGGCTCAAATCTTGGTGCAGGGAAGAAGGGTATTGGTTTATGGGCATTGGGACTTCTTTTGGGACATGTTCTGCCATGACGCTTTACATCTGAACTGAGAGGCACCAATGTATTGGGAGGCGTATGAGTAGGCTAGTCGAGGATTGTTTGAACTAATGAAATGGGGGATGTTCAGGCGGTTTAGAACAGGTCTGGTTGATCTATGATGAAGGAACAAACAATGGTGTAGAAATACAAATGCGTAGTAATGTAAATTCTAAGCCAACATTTAAATTGAGAAGGAATAACATGTTAAAATAGTTGCTTAATGTTAGTAATATTGAAAATAAGGTAAGTGAGTTGGAGCTGTATGTGTACAGCATATATATTATAGCAATAATGGATTCCTAGTTAAATAACAATATGAGGATAAGATGAGTGTAACATAGAGGAATACTACATTTTAGGAATGATAGACAGAACAGAAATGGAGGTGGGTTAATGTTTATGTCAAACAGAATTTAAATTTAAGTCCTTTTCAGTTGGACGATGAGCTCTATCTTAGTGACATGTGGCTTCGACTGGAAAATATTAGGGAAAGAGGTCTTATTTTAGGAAACTGTTATAAACCACCCTTTCAGACAGTAATTTTAAATTAACATCTTTTAGTAATATTAAAGGCACGTTTACATGGGCATATTATAGTCATGGGGGACTATGATCATCCAAATATTAACTGGGATAACCTTGCAGATTGAGGAGCACAAGAGCACAAGTTTTTAGAAGTAATCAGTGACTGTTTATTAGCACAGTATGTTAAAGCACCAACAGGGGTGAAGCTTGTCTAGATTTAGTATTTTGTAATAATCAAGAAAGAATTTAGAATGTACAGGTGATTGTGCACCACTATGCTAATACAGGTGTCCCACTCAGGAGTACAACTTAAAATCGAATTACCTCTGCAACGCGTGCAGTATCATCATGCAACAAGGTTCAAAATATTTGTTATTTAATATTCTATGTCATAAAGAGGCGGGCACTATAGTGGGCACGCTACAGCGGCCGGATGTGGCAGCAGTCATGCCTGCCAGCCAGGCACACAGACGGCCGTCTAGCCCCAGACACCAACTCTGCAGAGTGGCGAAAGCAAGAATGCAATACTTGTCCATATTTGCAATTTGTGAAACAACTGGACGACTACGAACTTCAAGAAGGTTACTTCCAACAGGATGGGGCAACGTGCCATACCTCCATGCCAGTACGAGAGAGATCCGATCGTTTTGAGATAGGGTGATCTCGAAGGTTTGTGGCCCCCCTCGATCGCCTGATTTAACTCCCCCAGATTTTTTTCTATTTGGATATTTAAAAGGCAAGGTTTATGCAAGCAAACCCAGGACCATCGAACAACTGAAAGAAAACATAGAGCGTGAAATTGCTGCCGTCGACAGTGACATGTTGCAGAGGACATTCTGAAATATGGAGCGTCGCGTTTCCTTGTGTGTGTGGACATCGGGGAGATATTTTTCAGCACCTTTTGTAATGTGGACTTGTTTTCCACTAAATACAGGTATGTTCAGTTCTTACAGCTCGCTTCGCTTCATGCGTTAGCAGTATCGCATTTTAAAGTTGTATTCCGAGTGGACACCCTGTATAATACAATTCTCAGTATTTTGTAAGATGCAGATGCAAAGACTAAAATTGTTAAGTTGAAATTTGGTAGGCAAATTTGACCAGATGCAACAAAGTCTAAGGAGGATACACTGGGATAAGCTTTTAAGTGTGGAGAAAGTCGAGGAGTAGTGGAACAGGTGCAAAAATGTTTTATATGTAATGCAGGACAGATACATATTTAAATTTGGAATTAACAGGAAATTGAAAAAAAACCCCACAGTGGATTAATAAAGATTTTAAAAAGAAGCTTCAAAGGGAAAAAAACTGTTTTATAAGGCATATAAGACTAATGATTGCAAAATTAATCATGGAGCATATGAGAATATGGGAGCAACCATTAAGAAGGATATCAGGGAAGGCTAAAAAGACAGTTGGAAAGGAATATGGCAGAGAAGGTAAAACAAGACCCTAAGAGATTCTTTCAGTATTTAGTAGTAAAAGAACAGTCAAGGAGGAGTGTGAAGTGCATCAGAAATAGTATAAAGAATTAAGATACAGACAATGAAATAGTGGATGCCCTAAACTTACATTTTTCTGAGGTCTCACAGAGTGAGCAAGTGGATAACCTCCCAGAGGTAAGTGGGATTACTAAGGAGATACTGAGAGATTAAATACACTGAAATCAAACAAATCACCAGGGCCATATAATATTTACCCTCGAGTTCTTAACACTAGAATTCCTGAAGCCTACGAAACAATGTAATCCCAGCCCACCTTCAAATCCCTTTGCACTCCATTCAGTGTCTTTTGTTTTGTAAATGTGTTGATCAGCACAAGCAGAAACAGCCTGTTATCGATCCAAAAATGTTTGTCTTTTAGGTATGTGTTCAATATTTTGCATTTCCTGTCATTTAAACTTACATAGATCTTCGTAGACACGGTACAAACATGAAATGCACGTGTCCAAAATAACAATATATTATATAATTATACAGCTCCAGGTACCTGACTCCAGATAAACAAGGCTTGAGCTGGGAGGCTTTTGCCCTTCTACAGCAGTGGGGGATGGGATAATAAGTGCACTGCTTGTGCTTATCGACACATTTACAAAACAAAAGACGCTGATGGAGAGGTGCAAATGGATTTAAGGTGGGCCAGTTATGAGTTTTTCATAGGCTTCAGGAATCTTGGTGTTATGGGCTATCAGTCGTATATTACCATGACACATATTTTTAGGAAGTTACTGCCCACTGAGAGATTCCAAAGGACTGGAAAATGGCAAATATCATCCCAAATGTATGTATGTATGTTTGATATGTAGGGTGTCAGGGCAATCCAAGCAATTATAGCCAGTAAACTTAACATGCATTACAGGAAAATTAATGGAAGGAATTTTAAGGATAAGATTGAGCAACACCTAGCAAGGACAGAATTATAGGAACAGTCAGAATGGGTTCAGAAGAGGAAGGTTGTGTTTACTAACATGCTGGAATTCTCTGAGGAGTCAACAAAAGGATATGATCAAGTGGAGCGTATGATATTATTTATCTTGACTGTCAGAAAGCATTTGATAAGTTGCACATGAGTGGTTGGGCATCAAACTAAAAGAAGTGGGAGTTCAAGGTGATGTTTTTAAATTGGTGCAGCATTGGCTCAGACTGATGGAATGGAAACTCTCAGATTTGACTGAATGTTAAGGTGGTGTTCCACGAGGGTCAGTGCTAGGGTTGCTGCTATTTTTAATATATATAAATTATTTAGACTGAAATATAAGTAACAAGTTGGTTAAGTTTGCAGATGATACAAAGATAGGTGGATTAGCAGATAATTTAGAATCTATTACATCATTACAGAAGGATTTAGATAGCATACAGGCTTGGGTAGATTTGGGTAGAGAAAATTAATGTCAGTAAATGTAAAGTATTACACATAGGAAGTAAAATGTCAGGTTTGAATACAAAATGAGGTCAGATTATCGAGAGTTCACCATATGGGATTTAGGAGTCAAAGTGGACTCAAACCTATCGACTTCAGAAGGCATTAAGAAGGTAAACAGAATGTTAGGCTATATAGCATGATTTGTGGAGTACAAGTCCAAGGAGGTTATGCTCAAGCTTTATATGAATGGCCTGTTCTCATCTTGATTATTCTAATGTTCACACACTTACAATCTGACTTTCACTTCAGGTGCTCTAATTTTTTTTAACTCTGTTGGGAGCTTGCCATGCCCTTCCCTTGCACACTTCCTCAAGAATTTTCACCTGTCTATTCGCCACTCTGCTACAACGCCCTATATAGTGCTGTACAATGCCGTAATGAAGCAGTTTTACATGAATATTTGCCTACCTACTCAGCCCTTTGCTATAGTGCCATCTATAGCACCTTATAGCCCCACAGCATAAGCGTCTCCACAGGTCTTTTCCACCAATTCAGTCTTTTGTTATAATACCTTTTATATCCATCCATCCATCCCGCTGTATCCTAACTACAGGGTCACGAGAATCTGTGAACCAACCCCAGCCAGCACAGGGCGCAAGGCAGGAAACAAACCCCAGGCAGGGCGCCAGCCCACCACAGGCACGCAAACACACCAAGCACACACTAGGGACAATTAGAATGCCAATGCACCACAGGCCTTAACAACTTCTTAACCCTCCATTTGGTCCCGTAGATGTTCCTGTGTTCGCTTCCTGTTCTCCCTTACTTGGTCTTATTGAAAGCCCATGCTGATGGTCAGAGGTAAATTTGTCATTGGCTATACCAGTTGATGTGGTAGGAGTTGCCGATGTAGTAGTGATGGTAGAGTGGTCATTGGAAGAAGGTGACAGAAGGAGGGAAAATCCATAAAAATTGGCTCAAGGCATTAGCTCTGTCCACATCATCTTATAGCACCTGAGCTCTGGATTGATTAAGTCCACTAATTATACCCAATCCATTGCAGACTTCCTTCATGTTATTTTGAGTGAGTTTGTTTTTATTATAGCTTTGTAATCTTCCTTTCTTTCTCTCAGCTTTTCTTTAGCACTCACTGTGCAACTTTCAGACCTTTGTTGCACGATTCAAATGCTTTTCTTTTCTCATTCAGAAGACTTTTAGCTCCTTAGTATTCCTTAGCCTGTTGTTTTGGAAAGGAACTTATTGTCTTAAGTTACAGTAATGACACAAAGTTGATATAGTCTGTGATGCACTGACTATGCCCCAAGGTATTGTCCTTGTGTGAGTCACACATCATTTTCCAGTCTGTTCTTTGAAAGCAGCCAATCACAGCGATTTCAGCCTCAGGCTCTACTTCCTCACTATTGTGGTGGTAACAGGTTGCCACTCAGGGTATATGATGAATCAAGTTGTGGTCAGATTTGCCCAAAGGATCCAGTAGTCACACTTAAAGGCATCATTAACATTTTGAGTAGAGTAGGTCCAACTTTTATTTTGTCAAGTTGAACAAGGCACAAACTGATTGATGTTTGTCAATATTCCTGCAGAGTCAGACCTCTGAAAGAATTTTCAAAAAGTATCAATCTGCTTTAATCCAAAATGCCCTAGTTGCTCAACCACAACAGTCATTTCAAACCTAAAGAATACTGTAGAATACTATACAGAAACAAATACAGGGACAAATTTACACGAAAAGTATGTGCAGTAACAGATGTAGGTAGCTGGTAACACCAACACAACCCTAACAAACCTTCAGGATCTTGTCACATCATATTAGGATCAGTAGTCTCACCCAAGTCTGTAAGTTCCTTTTAAAACTGCCTGGAAACTCATTAGAAACAGCCTGATCTTAGAACCTCATCAGGTATTTTCTTAGTGGGTAGTAGCCTCACTCGGACCTAAGCTTGATTTTCAGAGTAGCAACAAGAAGTCTGTGGTTAGCATTCAGAAACTGGGCACCTGTAGACCCTGTAGTTTTGTAAAATCCTTCAGTATCTGCCCATGAGGATCGCATTGACCTCCTTCACCACACTACCAGTATTGGAGTACCAAGTCCAACAATGCAGCTCAGGCACTGGAACCAGGATCCAGCAATCCATACTCTGTGACCTTTGTAAAATCAAGGAACATGTAGCCACTTTCACAACAGTGGTTAGACCCAGTGACTGACAGTGCCAGAGATCGCATTGAAGTCACCCATGACCAGAGGAGTGTCACCTCAAGTTGCAAATAAAATTGTGAATAAAAGTTCTCCTCACCAAGATATCAGCCATCGGGTTAGAGTATACACTGAGACAACATACAAGGCACCAAGAGGTGCCTTAATCTTAGTCTTATAACAACATTCTTTGAAAGGAGTGACATCGAATATCATTAGAAGGAGCTACTCTTTAAGTATGACAGTTATCAGAGTGACCAGACCAATAAAAGATGTACCCACAGAGATCTGGACCATCCCAGGTCTGTGCACTTCTGGCGTGCGGCACTGAAATGAGGGAATTTAGAAGCTCCTCCGACAGCATAGGAAGATGATCATCATGCAGAAGAGACAAGACATTCCATGCACCTACCCAGATAGTCCACCTCAAATTCAACCTTCTATTCTGACATCTCTTCTGCTTCTCAGCATGAGATGTCCCTCTTACAGGCACAGTCAACTTTTACTGGTTTGTGCCCCACTGCTTCCCTCAGCTGACTGTGAGAAGCTCACTAACCCTGTTCCCCTCTCTCACTGGACCACTTTCAGCACCTTGTGTCGTCCCTGTAGCAAACGTATTCAAAATAAGCAGTGAGCTATCTTAACCTGTAAATACATGCTGTACAACCTTTCAGGGCTATTCCATTCCACACCTGTCTTCCACTCTTACTTACCATACCTCCAACTTTCTAA
>NW_024380646.1:0-9172 GCF_016835505.1 Polypterus senegalus | reverse complement strand
CTTGACGTATGGATAATGCCTGATGTCTCAAGTCAACAGCTTACAGTAAAATCCTGCTTTTGCCATCTAATGGTCTAATCAGCACAAACCTCTAAGCCTTATTCTTTCTAACCACCTCCTGGAATCAGTAATTCATGCATTCATTACGTCCGGCTTGACTACTCTAATTCCTGCCTTTTGGTATCAGTAAAGCACACTTTCTAGACTCCAGCTGGCTCAAAATGCGCTGCAAGGCTTCTAACTGGAAGTAGCAGAATCCAACACATTTCACCAATTTTGAAAACCCTTCACTGGCTGCCGGTTAGATTCAGAATCGATTTTAAGATTCTCCTCTAACCTATAAGGCATTAAACGGTCTAGCCCCCGCCTATTTGAGTGTCTTGCTCCATTGTCACAATCCCCCTCGTGTTCTTAGATCCACAGATCAGCTGCTCCTAACCGTTCCCAAGGCACGTTTAAAGCTCGTGGTGAAAGGGCTTTCTCTGTCTGTGCACCCAGGCTCTGGAACTCCCTGCCCTTAGTGGTTAGGCAAGCCGCTTCAGTCGCCACATTTAAATCTGCTAAAAGCACTTCTTCACATTGGCTTTTAATTCTTAACCTGTTTCATTTTCCACTTGTCTTTTGCTATTTTCTCTATTTTATTTGGTCCCTTGACCTGTTTTAGTATCTCTGTTTTAATTCTCTCTTAATGTTTATTTTTAATATTTTGCTTTTAGTCCTGCTTGTTGTAACTGTACAGCGCTTTGGTCAGTTGTAATGCTGTGTTTTTAAGCGCTCAACAAATAAATATGGTATGGTATGGTATGGTATGTCCTCGGGAGAAGGAGCCAGAAAGTGGGGGCCACCAACAGGTATGGCTGGCAGGGTATTGACAGCAACATGCCTGGACTTGTCCTCAGGAGAAGGGGCAGGGGGGTGTGGGAGGGCCACCCAACAAAAAAGGGGTTGACAGACAGGTGGCCAAGCAGGTGGATGGGGGGCTGGGGGCAGAACCGACATCCAATAAAATGCCCTTTACATTTTCCTTGGGCAAACAAGCGGGTGGGAGGGAGTCGGGGGTGGGGGTGGGGCCATCCTTCCAATCCACCAATCAGGTGCAGGGAAGCCAACATTCAAACCCACCAATCAGAGAAAGGGGGAGGGGCTTAAGGCCATAAATCATTTTATCACCTGGCTTATACTACTGTTAACACAGGCAAACTCAGAAAAGACAGCAGGCGTTGTGATGGAGAAGCTCGCATGTCTGAGGCTGGTCAAAGACTTTGAAAATCGTGTGTGTCTGAGCACATCCACGGGAGCTGCCAGCAGTCACAGAAATGTAGTTCAGATTAAGAGAGCTGGCTGAGTGTTGGCCTTGAAACACTGCCCCATGTTTGAGTTCGGCTGGGCACCGACTGGAAAATGACTTCAGTTCACAGACAGGCAATGCACGCTTATCATCACACCTGCTGTGTCCTGTCTCTTTTATTAAACACGAGCTGTTGGCCATACAGAAGAAATGAATAAAGTTGAGGCAGCCAATATGTACTGAAGTCACAGCAGGCCTTTCACTGAGTATCACAGGTAAAAACTAACAGCAGTGCTGAAGTTCACAAATAACAGCAGCTTGGGCTGTACTGAGGATGCTACATGCATGTCCGGTCTTAGCCAGTTATTCATTTAAAAATACACAAAGATGATTAAAGAGTCCCCTGGGTTCATTAGGAGTGAAAAGGATGCTTGACAATAATGAGATGGCAGAGAGGCTGCTGTAATCCATCTAGAGATTGTATAAATATCACCTGCAGACGCTGGTGGTTAGGTGCAGCAGTCTTAGCGTTGTCTATGGGTAAACGTGGAACTGTTAGAACTAAAATGGAATTTAAGAAGCTCAAAGATTGGTTACTGCTATCCTAATAATAATGTGTCTTGTCTTAAATTAATTTATAAAACAGAAATCTAAGTATGTTTTTACATTTTCTGGGTTGTTTTGATCTTAGTCACTATCTTTGGAAATCTTCTTGTCATCATTTCTATCTGTCATTTCTTGCAGCTCCACATACCAACTAATTTTCTGCTCCTTTCACTTGCAGCGGCTGATCTCTTTGGTGAGTTTGTTTGTGTTGCCCTTTTCTATGATAATTCAGATTGAAACCTGCTGGTATTTTGGGGTGATTTGTTGTTATATGTATGTGACAGCTTGCTAATTTCTTTGATGTGGCCATTGTTACTCATGTGGTGTTAATATCAATTGATTGCTACATTGCTGTTTGTAATCCATTCTTTTACAGCTCAAAATAACTCTGAATATCTCAAAGATCAGCATTGTGGTGGTGTGGCTGTATTCATTTATATACACATTCACTCATGTATATTTTAATTATGTTGTAACAGGGATATGTGAACAAATGTGTGTACTATATGGATACGACTATGTAACTGTTGTTATTATGTTTACTTTTATTATCCCATATTCAGTTATGATATGTTCATATACAAGAATATTTCTAGTTCCAAAAGGCATTAAATATGTAATTGAAAAGACGATGATCGGGTGGAGAGCAGCAATTCAAACACACCTAAAGCTGCCAGAAACAAAGCAACAAAGACCCTCGGACTGGTGGTGGGCGTCTTTATGGTCTGCTGGTTACCTTTCAATCTGTTTGATATTTGTAATACTGACAGTTCATTTACTATGTGAGATGTAAAGAACTTCTTAGCAGTGGTCAGTCAGGTGAGCTTTGGAGTTAATCCAATTATTTACGCTTTTTTATCCCTGGTTCAGAAAAGCCCTTAAAATAATCTTGAATTTTAAAATATTTAGCCCTGCTTCTTCATTCATTAATTTAATGTAAGTTTTAAAACTTGATGACAGTGCATAACAATATTCAAAGTGCTTACAATTTATATGTATTTGTTTTGTATTTTATGCATTCTCTGTTTTAATAATTAGTACTTTTGTGTCTCATATTGTTGAATTCTGATTGTGTTTCTTACTGCGCATCAATATACTTTGTATAAATTGAGTTTAATTATTAAAATGTCTGATAATCAGTCCCATAATAAACACACAGGACTGCTAAGTGCTGCTGTGACGTTTGCTCTGCTCTCTTAGATTGTGTCTGTAAATCGTATGACATGTCGCTGAGTTGGTTTGTTATAAATGAGCCGCTCACGGTAGGTTACTGCACGGTGCTGCCAGGACAGAGTCGGACTCGACACGACTGTTTATTTGAAAGATGGTGTTAGAAAAAAGGAGAGTGGAAAAACACCAAAAGAAAATCAATGAAATGACAAAACAACCAATTAACTAAAATGACTGAATAGCAAAAGCCAATATTGGAATTTATCATCTCAACAATGTTATGAATTTAGCATCTTGATGCTCTAGATTAATTCTTATTTGTATTTTATTAATCTCAAGCAATGCTTTCCGCGGAGCATACTAACTTTTGACCAGTAATAATTTGATTCAGTGATCTTATTTCCCAGTTATGACGTATTGACGTCTATTGTAGTGAAATGTCATTCCAGAAGTCACGGCTGCTGTCACACTTCAATTTCATTTAATCTTTCATGTCAAGTTTTCCTTTCCGGTTTCTCCACTTGCACTGAACTTCTTCATTTTTCAGCCCTGCCATTTCTCTCAGCCTTTTATTCTTCTTTATTTATTTATTTTATTTTATTTTTTTTAACCGCTTTCCTGTTCGGCTGTGAAGCAATCAGAATTGATGTCTGAATGCTGGCGACTAGCCTTACAGTTTTTCTCTCAGGTGGAGCGTTACAGCTTCTGCTGACGTCACGCCTGATACCAAAACTTTATTAAAAAATATTTTTAGATGTTTTTAAGATTCGAACCGGACACGGAGACAAAAGTGAAAGAAAAAGAAGAGAGAGAAGGAAGAGATGGAGGTAAAGGGGAGGGGGTTTGTATAGAATAAACAATAAATGAACCAGAATCCGCTTCTAGACCTGCAGAAAGAGGGGGAAACAAAAAAAACCACAAGACAAAAACATTGCTGCATCAGCTACATGAAGATATATAAAAGTAAAAATGTTTGCTGACAATCATACAGTAATTATTACTGAGGCATTTAAGGCCACCACAACCTTAGATCATGTGCTGAAGATGTCCAAGTCATACTTATGAAATCACCATGTGAGCACCTGTGTGTGCGACGCACGTATGTGTAAGGTTTCTCTATAGGAGCATCCAATAGTGAGTGTGAAGGGCCACAGACCTGCCCCCAAAACGTGCGGAAGATGGAGGGAGTTCCAAGCCCAGAGATCCAGAGGTCACCCCAGAGCGGAGACCCCAGGAGGCCGTCACCAGAGAAGCCCCAACCCCCACCACCGAGAGGCGAGAGGATCACCCGGGGTCACAACCAGCAGCCGGCAGAGTCCCGGGAGATATCAACGGCAAGCCCTCAGGCCCGCCGCCGCTCTCCCCGTCGGCCGGGCCCGGAACCCAGCAGCCCGGGACCCAGGGCGACCCACCCCGCCGAGGATCCAACAGAGCCCAGGGAACCAGATCCCACCAGGCAGCCACCGGGAGCGACCAGACAGATGCTTAAGGCAGGGGGAGGGTAGGCAAAGATGTTGTAGTATTGCCAGATGTCCCAGGAGAGGGGAGGAGTCCAAAACCCCACCTGACATATACAGTCACACACAAACACAGTCATACACTCCCTCCCTCATGCTCTCACATACACATACAACCTAAGACTTACTAAACTAAGACACCCATTCACACTCCCCACACACACCCTACCTAACTCTGGTCCCGGTGCTGCCGCATACCTGAGGTACAGCCATTCCTGGACGTCAGAGTTAGCCCGTTCCGCAGGGGTAATAGTGAGCAGGCACCCCTCCAACGAGAGCAAAGCAACCCACCACTCCAGACCACAGGCAGACGGCCAGCTCCCACTCCTAGCCTCCAGCCCCGGGCAGCTAACTGAGAACAGAAGTGTGATAAGACCTCTAGTCTCCCTCCGCCTGCTCTAATGTAGTGTTGGTGTGTGCTGATAAGGTGCATTTTGTGGTTGGGGGGGCAGGCAGTGCCGGCACCATGTGGCCTACACCAGCTGATGCCAACACACAGCCCCACCTCCCCCCCAAAACTCTCCGTGACTAGGTGCAGTTTAAAATTGGAAGTGGACACCGGCACTGGAGTGAGGCTGAAATTTCCCCACCGGATGCCGTTGAGTGTGCCCACTCCCAAGGCCCTAAGTGTGCATTTGTGTGGAATGTTTTTTGTGGAAGTGTTTAATGTGCAAATAAAATTGGGGTGTAGGCTGCCACAGGACTGCGGAAATGGATCCATACCCGCACCCCCTGACTTACCCACACCCCAAGGCCCTATGTGCATGTTTGTGTGATGATGTGAAGGAGCAGGAGGAGGGAAATGTCTGAGGATGGGGAGGAACGGCTGAGGGGCCTGAGCCCTCCAGGAGCCAGCTCCCCTATTGGCCCCAATAGGCACCTCCGTTCCCAAAATCCACCCGGGGCACCCCAACCCAGCCTATCTAGCCATGGCCCGAAGCAGCAGCATCACAGAGCCCCACGGAGTCTGAGGCCACCAACCCACACCACCCCAGCAGAATATTTACTCCCATCCCCACATTTACTCAACATTCAGATTAAGTAAGACATAAGACACCCAGGATAAAGCTGGATCCTCCCCTCCCGGACATCCCCTCCCCATGGTGGAACTGCCGCGTTCCGCCCTCTTCCCGCAGCGTACATGCCAGGACCCAATCCCCAAGGCCCCACCCATATCCCCATCCGGGACGGCCGCCCCAAACCCTAAGCCACCAGGCCCACACCCAGACCAACCCAGGGGCATTGCGCCACTAGGCAGCGACCAGCCACCGTCAAGACCCCCCTAAGGCCCCACACACAACCACCAGAAGCCCACCCCCGGAGGTAACCCAAGCACCACCAGAGTCGGGCAGCAGCCCCCAGCCCAAGACCCCCTAGTGAACCCACCCCAGGGATCCTCCAGATACTCCAAGCTCAGACTCTCCACCACATCAACCACAGCATCCCGGGACCATATCAATGACCCTCCATCATCGCTATGTGATGGAACCGATCAAAGGAGCCCAGAGAGATTGATTTGAAGTGGAGGCAGAGGCTGTCTCAAGTGTAATATGATCCAATAAAAGATTTCTATACTGGTTAATGCAAAGATTATCTTTGTTTTTCCAGTTTATGAGGATAGTTTTCTTAGCGATGCATATGGCAGTGAGAACCACGTGAACCAAATTTGTTTCAATCGGGACATCCTCTAGGTTCCCCAGCAAGCAAAATGAGGGGGAAGTTGGGATATCACATTTCAGACACTTTGACAGGTCTTCACATACTCTATACCAGAATCCTGAACAGGTGGACATGACCACAGTGCGTGGATATAACTGTCAGGAATGTTGTCTGTGCAGTGTGTGCAGGTGTCAGATGGCACAAATCCCATCCTGAACATCCGATGACCTGTATAGTGTACTCTGTGTAGAATTTTGTATTGAATTAGTTGTAAATTGGGGTTTCTGATCGTTTTAAAAGTTTTTAAACAGGTTTGGGACCAGAAAGTCTGATCAAAGCTAACTAATAGATCCTCCTCCCATTTGCCTATAGGAATTGCTATTGTATCATCTATTTTGGTCAATGTTTTATATACTTTAGACAGTAATTTGGGGTGTTTGAGATTACAGAAGTCTAATACCCTTGATGGTGTTTGTAATTCTACTTTAAGCTTAAATTTTTCTTTAACTACTGATTTAATTTGGAGATATTCTAAAATCTATTCTTGTCTATCCCAAATTGGGAGACTATTCTGTTAAATGGAATGAAATCCAATCCTTCAACTATGTGTTCCATGTATAGAATTCCTTTACTTTTCCAGTATGGGAGGTTCATCATTTTATTGTTTTGCAATATGTCAGGATTATTCCAGATGGGTGTGCGTCTGCATGGAATTAGTGAAGACTCCGTCATTTTTAGATATTCCCACCATGCTGTCAGTGAGGTACTGATATTAATACTTTTAAAGCTTTCATGCTTTCTTATTTTTGAGCTAATAAACGGTAGGTCCGAAAGCTCTATAGTATTGCAAAGTGTCTGTTCTACATCTAACCAGGACTCATCCAGCGGGTTATGTTGCAACCATCTTGGTATATATTGGAGCCTGTTGGTTAAGAAATAATGATAGAAGTTGGGTAGATCCAACCCTCCTCTATCTTTGGTCTTCTGTAGTGTTTTTAAGCTAATTCGTGGAGGTTTATCCTTCCAAAGGAATTTAGTGATGGAGGAGTCCAGGGATCTAAACCAATCAGATGATGGCTTGTTTGGGATCATAGAAAATAAGTAATTGATTCTTGGTAAAACCATCATTTTAATTGTGGCAACCCTCCCCATAAGTGATATCGGTAAGGATTTCCATCTAGCAAGATCATCTTCCACTTTCTTTAATAGTGGGATGTAGTTTAGTTTAGTTAGATCTGCCAGCCTGGGAGACACATGAATGCCCAGGTATGTAATATTCCCTGATTCCAATTGTGTATTAAGGGAATTGACAAAAGAGAAATTAATTGGAAGAACTGTGGATTTTAACCAGTTTATTGAATAATCTGAAACTCTTGAAAAGGAGTTTATTAGTTCAATTGCCTGGGAGAGAGAGATTGAGAATTCTGAAGATAAAGTAACACGTCATCTGCATAAAGACTGATTTTATGTTCTATGTTCTTACACTTTATGCCTTTAATAACTGTAGTTTGCCTGATTGCTGCTGCTAGTGGTTCAATAAAGATAGCAAATAGCGAGGGGAGAGGGCATCCTGCCTGGTCCCCTCTGAAGACAGAAGCTATCTGATGTTTGGTCATTTATTTTTTCTCCAGCCGTCTGGAGTTTTTTTCTGTCCCCTGGCCATTGAACCCTACTCTTATTCGATGTTAATGTTGATTTATTTTTTATAATTATGTCTTTCATTTTTCTATTCTTTAATATATAAAGCACTTTGAGCTACTGTTTGTATGAAAATGTGCTATATAAATAAATATTGTTGTTGTTGTTGTCATTTGTCCTACGCATGCTGTTGGTGAACTGTATAAAATTTTTAACCAGTTTATGAAGAAGTTTCCAAAACCAAATGTATGTAAAGTTGCAAATAAGAACTTCCAGTTAACTCAATAAATAAGAAGAAAAGGCAGAAAAGGCTTTTGATAAACAGGTAAATGTTCGTAAGTAAAATTTATTCCTTTTGATAAACACATCACAAACTGTTCAGGCTTTCTCTCTCTTTCATTTGTCAAATGGCGCATGGTTGTTGTAGAGCGCAGTGACTTAGAAAGTGTTTGGTTATCTTGGTAAGACTTTTAAAAATCTAACGACACAATACAGAGGTGTGTGCTCATTTTGTGTTTTGATATTTTATTTCTTTGTAATGAATGCTTTAGTGAGGATTTGACCCCAAGTGTCTTTTTCAGTGATCATTAACAAAGACCTGAGGCCTCATGCATAACGCCTGCATAGAATTCACAGTAAAACATGACGTATGGACAAAAGTCAAAATGTCATCGCACAAAAAAATCCAGATGCATAAATATGGAACGCCAGCTTCCAAGTTCTTCTGCTACATAAATCCCAGTCAGTGTGAAAAGTACACACGTGCAGCTCCTGCTGCCCCCCAACTCCTCCCAGAATTACGCCTCTTTGAATATGAAAATCAATATAAATAGACCTTAAGCTCAATGTTCTGTGAAAGACAATGACAAAAGCAAGAGAGAAAATGGAAGAATTTCAACAAATACCACATAGAGCAAAGAAAACATTCTATTTGTTGGTTAAAGCAGTGATATAATCAACAAAAGGAAGTTGATCGAGTGACATAGAGTGTTGGAGAAACTCCAAAGTTCAAGTTCAGAACTTTCAGAACAAGTTGCAAAGTGTCTGAAATAAATAAGAAGTGGTCAGATATCAAAGTCACGGAAAGGTGAGCTGTAGCTCACCATCTGAATGTCATATGAAAGTTTATTGGGGTACAGAGAAAAGAAAAAATAGGGACACAGTTGAAAAAATGTCCAAAATAACTTTAATCTCGAAATTTCCATGTTAGTCATGTACTTCATTTTGTCATTAAAGTAGAACATCATCAAAATATAGTTTCATCTTAAAATCATTAAATTTAGTAGTGATCTTC
>NW_024380645.1:0-5693 GCF_016835505.1 Polypterus senegalus | reverse complement strand
AGTCTGATTCATAACTTGTGCATTGATTTGCAGTATTTGCTCTTCCAGTGTTAAAATGTGTCCGTGACCATTTGTCCATTATATATCTTCTTTATTTCAAAGACAATCTGAAGAACTTGGAAGCGCTCCTGATGACTTGTATCTGCTCCGGCTTGCTTCAACTGTTTCTTTAGCTTTCTGCAGTCTTCATATGTCATCAGATCTGGTGGTTCAAAATGAGACAAGTCCACACCTTCCACTAAACTAGCCCACTGCAATTTAGTCTATTGTGTGAATTCCTAAAACTGACCTGGTTTTGTGTCTAACTGCTAATTAGACCCCTGTCCCAAACTATCTCTTTAAGCATATGCAGCTGTACAGTTAATATAAAACTTGAAAGGTAACATACCACAGGTGCCAGTACAACCATTTCTGCCCAAGTGACAACACATGTGCCACTGCCTAAACTGTTCACAAACCAACATTTGTGGTCCCTCTGCACACATTTGGGGTTGACTTAGTTGCCTCTTGTGCTTTCCTACCCATGGTGCAACTCTTGACTGCCATCAGCCTTTACCAGTATAGGCTGGCATCACCACCATGAGACAGCAAAGCTATGCAACTCTCATCATTCCCCCCTGTAGGCCACCCCAATCTCAGCAGGGCTTCCATATTTTCCCAGTTACAACAACATTCATTTCTATAGCACATATTCATACAAAAAAATGTAGCTCAAAGTGCTTTACAAAATGAAGAATAGAAAAATAGAAGACACAATAAAAAATAAACATAAGTCAACATTAATTAACATAGAATAAGAGTAAGGTCCGATGGCCAGGGTGGACAGAAAAACAAAAAATACTCCAAAGGCTGGAGAAAAAATAAAATCTGTAGGGATTCCAGACCAGAGACCGCCAGTCCCCTCTGGGCAATCTACCTCACATAAATCAAACAGTCCTCTTTGTATTTAGGGATTTCATGGAAGGACCTGATGATGATGGTCACGTAGACTTCTGGCTTTCAGTCCATCAATGTTGGTGCATCATGATGCTTTGAGTAGGTGGTGGTGGTGCAGGCCGCCACCACAAAGAAACCGGAAAAAGAAACAGAAGAGAGAGTAGGGGTCAGTATGGATTTTAGAGCCACCATGAATAGTTATTATGAAGAATTGAACATACAGAGTATCAGGATTAAGTTAAAGTGAAGTTATAAAAGGCCATGTTAAAGTAATGTGTTTTCAGCAGTGTTTTAAAGTGCTCTACTGTATCAGCCTGGCGAATTCCTATTGGCAGGCTATTCCAGATTTTAGGTGCATAACAGCAGAAGGCCGCCTCACCACTTCTTTTAAGTTTAGCTTTTGGAATTCTAAGGAGACACTCATTTGAAGATCTAAGGTTACGATTTGGAATATAATGTGTCAGGTATATGATATATAAGATGGAGCGAGATTATTTAAGGCTTTATAAACCATAAGCAGTATTTTAAAGTCAATCCTGAATGACACAGGTAACCAGTGTAGTGACATCAAAACTGGAGAAATGTGTTGGATTTTCTTTTCCTAGTTAGGATTCTAGCAGCTGCATTCTGCACTCGTTGCAAGTGATTTATGTCTTTTTGGGTAGTCCTGAGAGGAGTGCGTTACAGTAATCTAGTCGACTGAAAACAAAAGCGTGAATTAATTTCTCAGCATCTTTCAATGATATAAGAGGTCTAACTTTACTATGTTTCTTAAGTGAAAAATGCTGTCCTAGTGGTCTGATGAATATGTGATTTAAAATTCAGATTACAGTCAACAGTTACCCCTAAGTTTTTTACTTCCGTCTTAACTTTTAATCCTAATGCATCAAGTTTATTTCTGATAACCTCATTGAATCCATTATTGCCAATTACTAAAATTTCAGTTTTCTTTATTTAGTTTGAGAAAATTACTATTCATCCATTCAGAAATACCAGTAAGACATTGTGTTAGTGAATCGAGAGTCGGGTCATCAGGTGCTATTGATAAGTACAGCTGTGTGTCATCAGCATCGCTGTGGTAGCTCACGTTGTAACCTGAGATAATCTGACCTAACGGAAGCATGTAGATTGAGAAGAGCAGCGGACCCAGGATAGAGCCTTGTGGAACACCATATTGGATATCATGTGTCTTTGAGATTTGATTACCACAACTCACAAAGAATTTTCTCCCTGCCAGGTAGGATTCAAACCAATTTAAGACACTGCCAGAGAGGCCCACCCATTGACTAAGGCGATTTCTAAGAATATTGTGATCAATGGTGTCAAATGCAGCACTCAGATCTAAGAGGATGAGAACAGATAAATGGCCTCTGTCTGCATTTACCCATAAGTCATTTACTACTTTAACGAGTGCAGTTTCTGTGCTGTGATTTGTTCTGAAACCTGACTGAAATTTATCAAGAATAGCATGTTTATTGAGGTGGTCATTTAACTGCATAATGACTGCCTTCTCTAGAATTTTACTTAAGAAGGGCAGGTTAGAGATGGGTCTAAAATTTTCAAAAGCAGAGGGGTCAAGATTATGTTTCTTAAGTAGGGGTTTAACTACAGCAGTCTTAAGACAGTCTGGGAAGACCCCGTATCTAATGACGAATTTACTATGTCCAGAATATTGTCAATTAGCACGCCTGATACTTCTTTGAAAAACCTTGTTGGTATTGGGTCAAGGACGCAGGTGGAGGGTTTCAGTTGAGAGATTATACTATGTAATTCAGGTAAATCTATCCTGGTGAAAGATTTAATTTGTTTATGGAGTACGGGCTTTGGAGGTTCTGCAGTGTTGGGGAGATATACTATGTTATCTCTAATATCATTAATTTTTTGATTGAAAAATACAGCAATGTTCTCACAGGTTTCACTGGAAGTATTCTGGGGCATTCCTTTGTGTTACCTGGGTTTAACAGACGATCAATTGTAGAAAATAAGACTCTGGGATTACTAGCATTGTTATTTATAATATTAGAGAAATAGCAGCACCTCTCAAGACAGACAGTGTTATTGTATTCTGTTATTTTAACCTTCAATATCTCATAATAGTTAGTTTAGTTTTCCTCCATTTACGCTCAGCTCTACGACATGTTCTTTTTAAATCAGACACTCTTTGGGTCTTCCATGGAATAACAATACTAGAAGATTTTTAACTGTCTTTTCAGGTGCAACTATGTCAACAGCAGCTCTTACTTTAGAATTAAAGTTTTCCACTTTACTATTTACATTATCCTCGCTATTATAGTTGGCATTATAAACGGACTGATTGCTTAGAATGTTTGTAAGTTTTAAAGCTGCTGATGAGTCAAAGAAGCATTTTTTAACAATATCCTTCTCATGATGTTTTCTATCTTTATTTCTATATTAAATAGTAGAAGGAAATGGTCTGATAGACCAATATCAATGACCTGCTTTAAATCAACTTTAAGTCCTTTAGCAATCACTAAGTCTAACGTATGACCTGCTTTATGTGTAGGCTGATTAACGAGCTGTCTCAAATCAAAAGAGTCCAGGAGGTTCATGAATTCTTTTACTTTTGGTCACACTGATTGTCGATATGAAAGTTAAAGTCGCACTATTAAGAGTGTGTCATAGTTTGTAATTAAAATTGACATTAAGTCAGAGAATTCCTCAAAAAGACGTTATATTTAGGAGGTCTATACACGGATAATACTAGAACGTGAGAATCTCCATGAATAACAACGGCGAGATACTCAAAGGACTTAAATTTACCAAAACTAACATCTTTACATTTTAATCGCTCGAGTAAATGTTTGCCAATCCGCCCCCTTTTCCCTGGCGGTCTGCACGAGTAAAACTGTAATCCGGAGCGCAGATTCGATTAAAACAGCCGCCCATTGAGTTAAGCCATGTTTCATTTAGTGCAATAAAATCAATGTTTCTATCACTAATAAGATCGTTTATAAAAAATGTCTTGTTAGTTAAAGCTCTAACATTTAATAGTGCCATATTTAATGTTTCTGAAGGGCAGAGCTGAATTTTATGCGTGTTATTGGTATTCGGAACAAAAATTAAGTTATTTTTGTTAACGCCTGTGTGTATTTTTTATGTAATCTACAATCCGTTTTATAGTTTTAATGCATTGTTGATCTGAAGTAGTAATTGCAATTAAATTATTGGTGTTTATGCCGCACTGCCTAGATTTTTTTACGTGCATTAAGATTTGTTATTAGATTATTAATGATGTGCACTTTAACGGAAGGCTGTGTTAAGCCATTATGTCCTATCAAAGCAGTAGCATTACGGAAGGGGTTAAAAGTAGAAGTAGACAGTCAAGATAGAAAAATTACCTTAGCGATGTTTTCGGAGAGGACCCGAGCGCCAAATCTATTCGGATGCAGTCCATCCCGCTTGAAGAAGCGCGGCCTTTCCCAAAAAAGATCCCAGTTGTCTATAAACCCGATGTCTTGAGTCTCGCAGAAGCCTCTCAGCCAGTTGTTTAAACCCAGCAGACGACTGTAGTATTCATTTGATCGTCTGACGAGAGGTAGTGGACCCGAGATGAAGATTTTTGTCAATGGGGTCCTCTCCTTCGTGTCTTTAACTAGTGCTGCGAAGTCAGCCTTGAGAACCTCTGACTCTCGGTGCCTTATGTCGTTTACGGCATGTAAAATAATGGATCCAACTGCCCTCTTGTGCTTCTCGTAGAAGGTCGGCGCCCGCCTCATCACATCTCGGACTCGAGCACCGGGAAAACAAGAAACAAAGGATTTTCGATTAGGGCATGTGATATTCAGGTTTCGTACAATCAAATCACCTACCACGATTACATCACCCGGGGTTGAAGGCAGACTGGGGACGCGGAGAGGGTCGAACCGGTTCTGAATTTGGATGCTCACCTGTGCCGATGGAGGTGTTCTAGCCTTGAACCCCTGCCTGCAAAGCTGAAACCCATCGAGGTCTTCATCTGCATTTTCGTTGCTCCTACGAGGAGCGGGGGTGAAGCTTACTTGCCCTTGGACTTGAGCGGCACGAGGTGGGGTTGATGTTACGTCGACTTCAGTTGTTGAGTGTGGTTTGTCCAGCAGCCGAGCCTTCAAGTCTCTGAGGTACCTTCGTCTGGACAGGAGTTTCTGAATCTGTTTGTCGAGTGCCTGGAGCTCTTCGCCGACGACAGCAACGCGATTCATCTCACTGTCGGCCATTGTCTGCTTCTACTTCCCAATTAGACTTTACCTAAACATCAGAGCCCATATGTCTTGCAAATGTACCAGCTGCACCTGCTTTCCTGAAAAGTTCACCAATTTTCTCAGTATACCTTTTCTTATATTAATTATCCCACTTAATTAATTAATACCCAGAATGTATACTTTATGAGCACAAAATTAATCCCCTTATTTTTGGCATTCCTAAGTAGTTTGTTCAGTTTCCACCCCTTGGAATATACATTTGCTGCAGTAATGAACAAACCTTTCCTTTTAAACTATAGCTGTTGTGACTAGTCGCATTATTGCATGACTTGTGGACTTGTTACTCACTTTAACACCAGTAAGAGTCTTTTCTTGCTGTCCCTTCAGTTTTTCTTCATGTCTTTGTCTTTAGTCTTTGCTTGTTGACTTTGTCGTTTTTTCATTCTGCTATGTAGGCAGGTCTGCAAAATGGAAGGTGACAAAGCAGTTTCTGTCCATCTCATTTTCTTGGCTGCCGACCTGGTGCCAACACTCAAAATTTACTCTGCTAATTGCCTT
>NW_024380644.1:0-40731 GCF_016835505.1 Polypterus senegalus | reverse complement strand
GAGGTTGACATATTGTGTGCGGAGCGGTAAATGAGACTAAATAGAGGGAGTAAGGTGTGGTGGATCAGAGGATTCAAATTGTTTTATCATGGTGTGGATGGGTGGAGAAATGGGGTAGGTTTTATCCTGAAGGAACAGTATGTCAAGAGTGTTTTGGTGGTGAAAAGAGTGTCAGACAGAGTGATGATTATGAAGCTGGAAATTGAAGGTGTGATGGTGAATGTTGTTAATGCATATGCTCCGCAAGTTGGGTGTCAATGGATGGAAAATAAGATTTCTGGAGTGAGTTGGATGAAATGATGGACAGTGTACCCAAGGGAGAGAGATGGTGATTGGAAATTTTGGTGAACAGAACGTGATGGTATGCATAGGTGTCAAGGGAGGAATGAAGAAGGTCAGATTATAGTGGATTTTGAGAAAGAATGGGCATGGCTGTGGTGAATACTGATTTTAAGAAGAGAGAGGAACATAGGGTGATGTACAAGAGTGGAGGAAGATGCACACAGGTAGATTATATCCTATAGAAGGGTCAATCTGAAGGAGACTGAAGACTACAAGATGGTGGCGGGAAAGTGTAGTTAGGCAGCATAGGATGGTGTTCTGTAGGAAAATAAAGAAGATCAAGAAGGAGAGTGAGGGAGAGCCAAGGATCAAATGGTGGGCTGAAAAAGGAAGACTGCAAGGTTGAGTTCAGGGACAAGTAAGACAGGCACTAGGCAGCAGTGAAGAGTTACCAGATAGCTGAGCAACTACAGCAAGAAATAGGGTGACAGCAAGAAGGTGCTGGCGTAACATCTGGAAAGAGGAAGAAGAAAAAGGAAACATGGTGGTAGAAATACAGGAGAGTATACTGAGGAAAGGTTTGCAAAGGAGAAGTGGGATCATCAGAGAGATGCAGAAAGTAGACAAGAGTACAAGGAGATAAGGTTTAAGGTGAGGAGAGAGGAGGCAAAGGCTAAAGAAAAGCGTATGATGAGTTGTATGACAGGTTGGAAACAAGAAGGAGAAAAAGCCCTGTTCTGAATGGTTAGACAGTGGGACCTAGCTGGAAGGATGTGCACAGGTTAGGAGTGATAAAGGATAAAGATGGAAGTGTACTGGGAAGGATGTGCAGCAGGTTAGGGTGATAAAGGATAAAGATGGAGCGTACTAACAAGTGAGGAGATTGTGTTGAGCAGATGGAAGAGTACTTTAAACAGCTGATGAAGGAAGAGAATGAGAGAGAGAAGGTTGGATAAGGTGAAGATAGTGAATCAGGAAGATCAATGGAATTAGCAAAGAGGAAGTAAGGACAGCTATGTATAGAATGAAGAATGGAAGGCCATTGGTCCAGATGAAATACCTGTGGAAGCATGGAGTGTTTACGAGAGATGCATGATGGTGTTTTTAACCAGATTGTTTAATGCAATCTTGAAAGTAGAAGAATGCCTGAGGTGGATAAGACGTGTACTGGTGCAGATATTTAAGAATAAGGGTGATGTCAGGACTGTAGTAACCTCAGGGGATAAAATGATGAGCCACACCATGAAGTTATGGGAAAGAGTAGTAAGCTAGGTTAAGAAGTGAGGTAATGATTAGTGAGCAGCAGTATGGTTTCATTCAGAAACAGCACCACAGATGCAATGTTTGCTCTAAGGATGTTGATGTAGAAGTATAGAGGCCAGAAGGAGTTGCATTGCGTCTTTGTGGACCTGGAGAAAGCATATGACAGGGGTGTGTTGAGAGGAGCTGTAGAATTTTATGAAGAAGTCAGGAGCAGGAGAGAGTATGTAAGAGTTGTACAGGATATGTACAAGGGAAGTGTGACAGTGGTGAGGTATGCGGTAGGAGTGATGGATGCATTCAAGTGGAGTGGGATTACATCAGGTTGGCTCTGAGCCGTTTTTTTGCAATGGTGATGGACAGGTTGACAGGCTAGATTAGACAGGAGTCCCGTGGACTATGATGTTTGCTGATGACATTGTGGTCTATAGTGAGAGGGAGCAGGTTGAGGAGACCCTGGAGAGGTGGAGATATGCTCTAGAATGAAGAGTAATGGTCAGTAGGAAGAAGACAGAATACATCCGTGTGAATGAGAGGGAGGTCAGTGGAATGGTGAGGATGCAGGAGTAGAGTTAACGAAAGGGGGATGAGTTTAAATACTTGGGATTAAGCACAGAGTAATGGGGGTTGTGGAAGAGAGGTGAAAAGAGATGCAAGCAGGGGTGAATGGGAGGAGAAAGTGTCAGGGAGTAATTTGTGACAGACAGGTATCCAGAAGAGTGAAAGGAGAAGTGTACAGGACAGTAGTGAGACCTACTATTTTATGGGTTGGAGACAGTGGCACGACCAGAGGCAGGAGACAGAGCTGCAGGTGGCAGAGTTAAAGTTGCTAAGATTTGCATTGGGTGTGATGAGGATGAACAGGATTAGAAATGAGGACATTAGGGGGGTCAGCTCGGGTTGGACGGTTTTGGGAGACAAAGCTAGAGAGGCGAGATTGCTTTTGGTTTGGTGTGCAAGAGAGATCCGGTATGATGGGAAAAGGATGCTAAGGATAGATCTGCCAATAAAAGAGAAAAAGAAGGCCTAAGAGAAGGTTTATGGATGTGGTTAGTGTGGAAGACAAATGTTCTCTTGTTCCCTTGTACTAATTCTTTCTGAGAAGTAAGCTTTACAAACCAAGTAACAGCATGCTTTGTTTTAGCAAAGAGAAAATGTTTGTGCAAAGGCCCTCAGTCTGGAGCATTCCAAAATGAGTCTGCCTTATAAAGTTTTCCCTTAGCTTACATCTGAACG
Source organism: Polypterus senegalus (assembly GCF_016835505.1). Classification (NCBI taxonomy): domain Eukaryota; kingdom Metazoa; phylum Chordata; class Cladistia; order Polypteriformes; family Polypteridae; genus Polypterus; species Polypterus senegalus. The sequence goes on along the minus strand of NW_024380644.1, from coordinate 37,953 downwards.
CCATAACAAGGAGCCATGAAATCAAGTTTACAAGGGGACGTAAGGGCCCAAGGTTTGTGTATAATAAATGTGTTGACTGTTACATTTATAATGATATTAAATCCAATTCTAGGGTAAAAACTGGACCCACCAACAGGGGGGTTCAGAAGAGCCTTGATCTGTCATGTATTTTTGATTGTCTGTTTTCTGAAACTCTTCTCCGTGACTCTGAAAAAAAAGTGCTTTATAACCGCATCTACTGTCTGGTCTGAAACCTTGCCCACAGTTTTGGCCCAAAATGGGGCAGGAGGGGCAGACGGCTCTCTCAGGATCGCCCAGGACCGGGTGGAGCCGTTTCCCCGGGCCGGATCGGGTCCAGCTCGTAGATGTGGATTGACCTGCCTTGGGCGTTCCTGCGTGGAGTCCCTGACCTCCTAGCCAATACGAGCCGCGACTGGGCATTTCCATCGGTGGATGGAGCCCAGGTGAGTAGATCGGGGATTCCGTTATTTGAGTTTGACTGGTGGCAAATATCGAATATAGAAAGAAAGAAAGCATATGCAAAATAAAAATAATAGAGCTCTGTATCAGACCCATAGGGGGGTTCTGGACTCAGGAAGGTGACTTGGGACCCTAGGGAAACGGCACAGTGTGAATGTTAGCTGTCTTTCCTGTGAAGTGGATTAGAAAGAGGCTAGTGCACGCTTCTATAATTTGAGGAGTGGGGTAAAAGGGGCTATTTAGAGAATGGGGCCCTAAAAAAACGGAGGTCGAGTTTTAATCGCTGTCTGGTCATACATACTTGTTTAAACGGTTGCTAGGGGGGCGGAGACAATACCCTGGCAGATTGAAACATACAAACCATCTGATGAAGGGATTGGGGTGAAAACTCTATATCCCGGATTTCCCGGGCGATTGATGTAGGATTCTGCTGATGCAAAAAAGGGGCCCAGAAGTCACCTGAAGCTGTAATCCGGGGATAGGAGCAGGCGGGGGGAAACGGGGTTTATCGAGGGCTGAGTTACTTTTGCTGAGATCCTCCCCTTACTATGGGCAAAAAAATTTTAGCAAGCAGTCAAACAGTCCCCAAGAGCCCTAAAAACCTAACGTTAGAAGGATTGTTTTGGGACGCCTGGTCTTAAAAGCTGCCGGGATCGAAGGCGGTCCTAGAAAGCTCATTGAAAAAAAGGGACAGGATTAAATTAAAAAAAAGGCCCAGTAGAAAGTAGAATGGACAGTGCATACTGTAGATGGTGTAGTGGAAGGATCCGGAGATATGAATGAGATATAGGACATTAGAAAACACTGTGCAGAAATACACGGGGTTGTTGTAATGAGGCCCTATCGGATGGATATTTATGACAGATGGGAATTGGTTATTAAAGACCGTGCGTGGGCGCACAGAAACGGAATGAGCTTTAAGTTGCTGAACTTAAGAATAGAAAGGAAAAGAAGAAGGCTGCTTATAGCTTTACAGAAGTGTGGGTGATAAGGGACCCCAGTCTGATGGAAGGAGGAGTAGGAGTGATTAAAAAAAAAAAAAACCTTTATATCCAGTGTTCTCTTCACAACACTTTACCCACAACCCATTCCCACGGCCACATTCAATCATTCCCCAACTCCTGTGGTTACTGATGCCCAAGTTACTGATGATTTCTTTGATGAACAATATCAGTGTGACCCTCTCACTTACACATCCGGATAGTGAGACTGATGGCCACTTGTTGGGGGCTTGGGAGGCTCTTTTAACTCACACAAAACCCTCCATTTCACAACATACTAGAAAAACACCTCGAGATAAGTCCCTAAACCTTTAGACCCATCTTCATGCCTTAATTGAGGTCTCTAACGACACGATCCACACAACCCCAGGAAATCTAACCCCACTACTGTAATGATAATCATAACTGAGATATTCAAGAGCTGGAAAGACGAGTGTCCAATTGCCTGATCTTAAGGTAATCGGTGGGTTGAATTTTGTGAAACAGGTGCGGCACTCAGACAACATATATAACCAGTGGCTGAGTGGACCCAGGTGCTACGCAGAAAGATGGGCACTACGGCTACTGTCAATCATGGGGATAATGGAGAACAGTGGCAGTGGAATGAGGCATTACCTCGTGGACAAAATAATGAGGGTTTTTTTCCCTTTGCCCAAGGAACCCTGAAAACCTAAATAGCTGCAAAAATATAAAAGGCACCAACTGATACCTTATTTCATCCCAGGGTAAGCTGGGGAGAGGTTGTGGATTTTTATTTCCCTAATCCGAATTCCTTCATCTGCTCACGCCTCCCCTCAGATTAAGCACTTACATCTTGCCTGTTCGATGGGACACTTCTGCCGAATTGCCACATCAGCTTCCCCCCCGCCTTCCTACCTGAACCTGAGGATACTCCTTTACAGGGCCCCCCAGCCACTCTCTTGGTTGCCTTTGCTCACTTGCCATTCAGACACAGACCCTTTTTGGGGCTTTGCTGGTGAATGTCCCCTAAACTGCTTTTTCTGGTCTGCCTCAAGCGATACCTGACTGTACCTGCTTCTGGACAACCACATGTTTTGCTGGTGTCTAAACCTCTTCGGGTTTCAGCTTCATTTTAGTGGTTCCACTTTGATGCACCGTTTTTTTTTTACTAAATCAGCTTGCCTGTTAATCTGTTGGGAAAGGGGATCTGTTTAACTAAGCTCTCCTCTTTTATTTCTCTAACCAATGGGGGTTTTATTTATTCTATTCCTAAATCCTGTGAAACCTCCCACCACACTAAGCCCTCCTCTGCAGCTTGGACCCTGAACATCTCCTCACACACCATTCTCCTTAAAGCCCTACACTCTTTTCCTTTATGTTCTTTTCCCCATTTGCAAGTCCCAACACCCTCCACTGCAGTGTCCAGTACTTCCCTGCTGAAGTGGACACCCCTTTTGTTAGAATCTTTTCTTCGCAGGTATACCAGAGACCCTTCATACCCCTTGATTTTTTCATCAAAACAGCTGCTGCTGTCAGTGCACTTCACATATTCCCAAAGCGTTTTCTTTTTGGGGAGGTTGGGTTCCCATGTTTTCTTTACCCAAATTTCCCTAGCACCATTCCTGGTTGAAATTGGGGATTGGGAAACAATGTTTTGATAGGGACGGATTGGCTGCACGTTGTCCTGGGTATTTTGATACCTCAGATCATTTGATAACTAAGTTGTGCTTCAAAATGTTTTTTAGTATATGAAACAGCCGCCTTCCCTTTCTGCTTTTTCATTGCAAACCACCTCTCCCTCTTGGCTTTCCTCATTTCCCCCGATGCACTGTGGTCCCAGGGAAAATGATTATGGAAGGATAGCACACTGTGAGCCACTGGTGATTTACCCAAAATCATCCTTCCCCGCATCGGCGCCTAGTATCCTCTATCTCCAGCAGCAGAGGCTGGCATCTCCCGACATTCCGATCCGGAACGTGGGCATCACTCAATTAAACACTCCAGTCAATTTCCCCCGTTTTACCTGTTTAAAAGGCTGGCCGGTTCATGGCGTTTTGTTTAAGATCTGTTATGTCTGTATAGGCATTCTAGGATACTGTGGGCAATGGCTTTTAAACTTCACTGAAAGGCACAGCTTTTGCAACCTTTGGCATCACGCCTGATCTTCCCTTTCTGGTCAGGTGGCAGTAATAAGCTGAGAAGGCTCTATGTGACTTAAAAAAAAAAAAGTGCCCAATGTTTAGCATGCGTTGGGACTGTTGACTATCTCGTCCATTCACTCTGTTAAGGGCAAAAGGGGAATATATGAATGCAGTTCTTACACAATTCCATGGAGAAAAAACAAAGGCTTAGCCTATTTTTGAGAAAAAAATTTGGGTCCAGTGGCTGTGGGACATCCAACCTGTTTTCAGAGCTGTGCAGCCACAACAGAGGGAGTGCTAGGTACAGATGATTTCTCATGGCCCCCTAGTGGTAAAGTGCCTCACCGCATAATCCATTTTAGTACAGGTTAAAACATCACATCTCATTACTGCTAGCAATACACTATTAAAATGTACTCTGCGTTGTCAAATGTTACCATAGAAGGTGCTCCACCTTAAATCCAGCTACTTTTTTACCAATTGTCATTATATAAATAACTAAGGTTATAAAACCTGACAGACCCACAGGAAACAACCAAATTTCTTCAAGTTTAAGCGCCAGGGCAGTTTAGTTGATAGCTCTACCTGAGCTTTGTCAGTTGTCGAGGGAAAATTGTAACATTCATACTGATTCTAGATATGCTTTTGGAGTCTGCCATGATCATGGGGCATTATGGAAACTCAGGGATTCAAGACCAGTACTGGCAAGCCCATTCAGCATCAAAAACTAAAAGATCCCCCTTAGAGGCCATAATGAAACCATCAAAGCTAGCATCATTTAAAATGTCAAGCTCACACAGGAAAACAGGATTCTGTCCAGCAAAGGAAACAATTAGCTGATCATCTTCTAAACGGCTGCGTAAAAACACACCAATCTCTTTATTCCAGCAGAGAAATGACCAGGACACTGATAATCAAATTATTTCTTTACAGAGTGCTGCACAGACACAGAAAAGAAAATGGTCCAAAAAGGGGCCCTCTCTGATGAGAGTCTGGGCCCATAAGCAAACTAACAAACCTTTCCTCCCAAAGCTCTTTCCTGGTATGGAAAAAATGCCCATGGGGAACCATGCTGGAAAGAACACCATGGTTCAAGATGTTGAAAAACATTAAGTGTGGTTTCTCTACATGTGCAGAGCAGTTCTGCAGGTGCTATGCATTTGTCAAAAGTTTAATGTGGAAAGGGCACCAGGTGAAGTCCGCCGTTCACCCAACCCAATGGGTCCATTCAAACACCTTTAAATGGACTCATTTAATTAACACATCAAGGGTACCGATACGTTTAGTAACTGTTGATGTGTTCTCCTGATGGTGGAAGCTTTCCTTCCAAACATGCAGATGCAAACCTGTGGCAAAAGCTTTGATAAAGGAAATCATTCCAAGATGGGGCATACAGAAATTACAAAATGATAATGGCACAAATTTGAAAACCCCCTGGCTCCAGATAAAGGTGTATCATTTTTGCAAATACCACCCCCAGAGTGGAGGGATTGTGGAACGATGCAATGGTACCTTCAATCTAAATTGGCTAAAATCTGTGAGCAAAAAAAATTTACTTGGCCTGATGTCTGCCTCTGGCCTTGGGTGGGAAGGGGAAGAAACACTCGGCAGTTAGGGCTGTTTCCATTAAATTCTGACGCCGGCCCATGCAATGGCATGTTCATAGGTAATGTTACACTGCATACTGTGGACTGATCTTCTTTCCAGTCTTACAGATTCCCAGCTTCTCTGGAAGTCCACGAGCAGTGAATCAGGCCTGGAGAACTAGTCCTCCATTAAAGGACTCCCATTCCATTAGGAACCTGGATTCTGGGAGAGATATCAAGGAAACATTGGCATCACCCCGGTGAAGAACCATTCAAGTTCTGCTGTCAAACCCAAACGCTGTTAAAGTTGAGGGTCTGCCTGTTGGATTCACATCTCACATTTCAAAAGATGGCACCCTTGATTGTGGTCCTACTATGTCTTTCCATCCCTTTGGCTGCTCTGGTCACCTTGACTTTTCCTTCCGGGAAACACCACATCAGTTCAGGTGGATTTCTGTTCCCTTTTTGACTGTGGGACTTATCAACAAATCCAGTGGAACTGGTCTGACAAATATGTGTGTGTAACTGTTACAAACTCTGGATTGAAGTAACTGTGACATGTGGGACCCGGTTTTGGCTAATACTGGAACTGATGACTGGGGTTTATCAACCCTATAAGGCCCAGAAGTATGGTCTGAAATATTGTTTTCTATTATAAAGGACATGCCCTCTGAATTGCCAATACCATTGTAAACTTTGATCATTACCTGAAGAACCCTTCTTTTGATTCAGGAACCTATATTTTAGGGGATGTGTATCTGAATAGATCCTCTAGGAGATTTCAAATTAAGGTTGAGAACCCCTGTTAATAACACCTATTTCCCCCACACAAACCCTCCTCTCCCACCCCTGGTCCAAACCCCCCCTTCAGGTCATGAATATTTACCTCTTCTTCCAACTTTTCATTGAAATTGAGTATGGGGATCAGAACGTTGGCTGCAATGGGTATTTATTCGCTAGAAAGTGAATCAATCTGATTGCTATGCATGCTACGCTAGGCCCATTTGGCCACTGTCCCTTTCCTCTTTCTAACATATCCGATCCTACTGGCCTTCCTTGCCTACTTGCCTTTTATCTCTTCCCTATTCCAATCGCTCTAATTGCATTACCTTTCTTTTTCCCCTACTCTTCCCATGACTCCCCGATATTCCAGCCTGATGAAGGTATTTAACCTGTTTTTAGAAACCCCCACTTCCTCCGTGGCACAAATGTTGGTAATATCCCATCCTCTTTTGTTTCCAAACTTTTCAGATTAATTCTTCCTCTTTTCTCCAAATTATCAATTTTTCTGATTACTAGAATACTAATTTGGGGGATGTGCCATAGGTTCTAAAATTTCTTGACATCCTTCCACCTGACTGGACTGGCACTTCTGCTTTATACAATTTTTATCCTTTCCACTTTTCCTTTAACTGCCTTCCATGTGTTGACCATTTGCTACATTGTCAACTCCATTCTGTGGACCCTTCAGTTTTCCTTATACTGGCCCCTTGGGTGTATTTTGATTCCATTCGAGTCCCTGGGAGTCCCCGATAAGTTCAAGGCAAGGGATCAAGTTGCTGCGAATTTGAGTCTATTTTTCCTCAGGTTACTATAAACAAAAATGTAGATTGGATTAATTATCTCTATTAAAATCAACAAAGATTCTTAAATTTTACTAAAAGCTGTTGAAGGTATCCATGAGCAACTTGATAAAACATCCCTCATGACCTGCAAAATCGGTACTTTAGATATGCTCTTGGCTGAGAAAGGAGGTGTTTGTGCTATGTTTGGTGATGCATGCTGTACCTATGTCCCCAATAATACAGCTCTGATGGATCAATCACCCTGCTTTAGCTTTATTTGACATGAACTAGATACTAATTCTGGCATTTCTAATCCTTGGGACAAATGGTTTATGTCCACTTTGGGTCCCAAAATGGCTTAAATCAGTTTTCATCTCTTAGGTTGCTTTAATGTTCTCCTGCTTTTTAGCTTTTCTGTATTGTTCCTTTGATAAGATACATTGTTCCCAAATATTTTACTGCCTCTATGGCAAAGGCTTACTTTTTTCACAAAGAAAAATGTCCAGATCAGCACACCCCCCTCCTCCCCCACTCCACTCCCCCCCTTCCTACCCTTTCCTACTAACTCTCTCTGATTAAATATATTTTGTTTGCTAAAAAACGAAGAGACGAATGTTCTCTTCTTTAATTAATTCATGTCTAGAAGTAAGCTTTACAAAACCAAGTAACAGCATGCTTTTTTAGCAAACAGAAAAATGTTTGTGCAAAGCTTAAGGTCGAGCATTCCACACACAGAGTCTGTATCACGTTTCCTTAGCTTACATCTGAACGCCATAACAAAGGTGCCAAGAAATCGTTTTACAAGGACGTAAAGGGGCTCGGTTTGTGTATAATAAAAAGTGTGACTGTTACATTTTATAATGATATAAATCAGCATTCTAGGTGTAAAACTGGGCCCCATCCAACAGGCGGGGTTCAGAAGACCCTGATGCTGTCATGTATATTTGATTGTTTTGCTTTTCTGAAACTCTTCTCACCGTGACTCTGAAAAATAAAGCTGCTTTATAAACCGCACCTGCTGGGCTGAAACCTTCGCCACATTAGAGAGGACATGCAGGTGATGGGTGTAAGAGAACAAGATGCAGACGACAGGAAGAGATGAAAATGATGATCCGATGAGGTGACCTACGGGGCAGCCAGATGAAGATGAAGAGCAATGGTTAAAAAATAAATATGTCCCAAAGATATTTTTTTAAATAATTTATTAGTAAATGAACAGTCAAGGAGGAAGGTTAAAGTATTAGGAACAGTAAAGGTTAGCTAGAATATATATTATAGGAATTAGCAAATGCAGGGCACACGGTGGCGCAGTGGTAGCCTGCTGCCTAGCAGTTAGGAGACCTGGGTTGCTTCGGGTCCTCCCTGCGTGGAGTTTGCATGTTCTCCCCGTGTCTGCGTGGGTTTCCTCCGGGTGCTCGGTTTCCTCCCACAATCCAAAGACATGCAGGTTAGGTGGATTGCGATTCTAAATTGGCCTAGTGTTGTGCTTGGTGTGTGGGTGTGTTTGTGTGTGTCCTGCGGTGGGTTGGCACCCTGCCCTGGATTGGTTCCTGCCTTGTGCCCTGTGTTGGCTGGGATTGGCTCCAGCAGACCCCGTGACCCTGTATTGATTCAGCGGGTTAGAAAATGGATGGATGGATGGATTAGCAAATGCTTTGAGCGATTCTGAAGTTTACACATGTGAATAAATTAATAACCTCTCAAAAGCAACAGTGACTCCTAAGGAAGTTCTTAGTAATTTAGAAACTATAGAGAGGAGAGGTACTGATGAGGATTATATTGGCTGAAATCTAACAAATCAGCACACCCAGATAACTTTACCCCAAGTGATTAAGCTAGTAGTACACCGCCTCACCACAAGCGAAACAACTTGGGATCCCAGTTGGCAACCCCAGGCAGATACGTGGTCCAATCCTGCCCTCCGAGTACCCTCTATCTGCTGCAGCCAGGTGTTATGTGGATGACCCCTTGGCCCAGTCTCCAACAATGAGGCTCCTACGAGCTGGATCATGCTCGGGGAAATGCGCCACATGGCTGTAGTGCCGTAACTGCGCTCTCTCACAATGCAGGTAATGTGCCTCATTCGGGACTCCATGAGCAACCGCCATTTTGACACAAAGTCAAACCAACAGTACCAAGGATTTTCGGAGACAGAGTACCAAAGGGTCCATTCTTCATCTCAGGTCACTGGATAGTGTCCATGTTTTGCAACCACACAGCAAGACAGGAAGCACCAGGACTCTAAAGACTTGGGCCTTCGTCCTAGTTGCATAGATATCAGGAGCCACACACTCCATTCCAGCGACCTCATGACCCCCATGCTCTCCAACCGTCTACTGACGTCATAGAAAGAGTCACCAGAGACATGAATATCACTGCCAGAAGCCTCTTGACAAGGTCGACACTCTATCAGGACACTCGCAAGCCCAGACACTCAGACTCCCGCTCCAGCTCTTGAGCTCCCAATCAGAGCCTCCATTGACTCACGAAGATCACAGTATCGTTAGCAAAGTCAAGATCCGTGAATCTTTCTTCACCAACAGATGCCCACAGCCGCTGGACCCCACAACCTTGCCCAACACCCAGTCCATAAAGCATTGTACAGAGTAGGAGCAAGAGCACACCTCTGCGAACCCCAGAATCTACTAAAAACAGAGATTCTGCCTCCACTATGCCAGCACTCACAGTACCAGTGTACAGGTCAATCTTGATATCCAGTAACCTGAGGATCCCATTGAACCCACAGGATGTCCCAAGGGTAGCTCGGTCAACTGAGTCGAGCGCTTTTGAAAATCGACAAAGGCTGCAAAAATCTCTGCCGATATTCACATTTGCGCTCCATGAGATCCTCAGTGCCAGAAGCGGTCGATGGTAGATTTCTGGCGTAAAACCAGACTCTTCCGGTCACTGGTAGGTGAGCAAGTGATCATGGATCCTATTGAGATGACAAGGACCTTATACGGCACCGAGAGCAGTGTTATCCCCTGTAGTTAGCGCAATCCAGGTGATCACCCTTCCTTTCCAGATAGGGACAGAAGTACCGTTTTCAGTCAGTTGGGATGATGCTAGTCTCCCAAATGGAAGCAAAGATTGCTTGCAATGCCAGGAGGACAGCCTGCAGTCACAACTGCAGTGTCATCCGTAAGGACGCTCTGTCAGCTGAGCTGACTGCAACCCTCAAGGAACAGATTCGGATGCAATGCTTTGATTCCTCTGTCAAGGAGGACGTGGGTTGCTAGACCACAAATGGTGTGTCACTTGCTCACAGATTCCTCTAACAAATTCCTCTTATCTGCCCTCAGGAGCCCCTCACAGCCATCTTCTCAGTTCCGTACAGACCAGAGTTGCCATGAGCGTGCACTGCGACTCCTCTCGATGTATCCATGGTGCCCTGTGGCACACCGTAACCCAACACAACCCTCAGCAACCTTTAGAGTCTTGTCATGGAAAGTCTCACATCACATTAGGATCAAGTAGTCCCTTTAAATCTGCAGGTTCCTCACACAAACTGCATGCAAACTTTGCTAGAAACAGCCTGGTCTTTTTATTTCAAAACATTCCAATATACATCAATAAATAATTTTTAAGCAATTAGATTCAAAAATAACCTCATTTATTTGGAGCTCAAAACATCCACATATCCAAAAGTGACCTAAAAGACCTAAGGTAGGGAAAATGGCTGGCTCTACCCAACTTTCAGTTTTATTTCTGGGCAGCAAACATACAAGCTATAAAAACCTGGACAAAATAGATGAACATACATAGGCCTGATCCGCAATAGAAGTAAAATCCTGCAGTATTTTATATTCCTGCTTTGTGCCCCAATAAATGCAAGTTATGGCAATATACTAATAACCCAATTGTGCTTCACTCCTCAGTATATGGAACCAATTACTTTGTAGAAAGCATTTTTGATGGATAAGTTTTGGACCTCTTTCAAGAGAACAACCTCTTTCAACCCTCTCAAACATATGCAGTTTTTATCTGGAAAAATCTGGGATAAACTTGTTTGAGATTTTTTATATAGACAACATTTTTGCATCCTATGAACAATTACATTCCAAATTTATCTTTCCAGCTATACATTTCCTTTTTCACTTTTCTTCAAATTAGGAACTTGTTAAACAGAACCTGGCTGATTTTCCTCATCTTGCACCCCCATCCATGCTGGAAAAAAAATTGCTCAATTTCGGACTTAGACACCATCTCTGCAAATATATAAAATTACCAGTCCTCCCTTCAAAAATCCAAGAGGACAATGGGAAAAAATTCTCTTAATCAATGTATCAGAAAAGGATTGGAAAGACCCAAAGCTGAAACTTCACTCGATCTCCATATTCACAAAGATACAATTTTTCAACTCAAAATTATATATCGAAAAATCTGTCTCACCTAAAACTGTCCAAAATGTTTCCAAGGCAAGATCCAACCTACAAATGCTGCAATCAAGTCTCAGCCTCACTGGGTCACATGTTGTCCTAATCCATTAACAGCTGTGTTTTTGTTTCTTCCAGATGAAGTTTAAAGTGGAGAAGGACAAACAAACTGTGATTGCATTCATTTTACGCTTTGGCACCAGACTTATTTTAAAACTGGAAGAATCCTAACTCTCCTCTTTAAGTCAGAGGGGAAAATGATGTTTATACTATTTGAAATTGGAAAAATCAAATATTCAGTTAGAGGATCTGTACAGTTTTCTTTTCAAAACCTGGCAGGATCTAATCAATAGTGTTTTAAAATAAGCTCTAAAGCACTGAGGAAGCAGTTATCTCCGATTTTGTTTTTTCCATTCATCTCTATCCTATTAAACCTATCAATTTAGGTATGTTTAAAGCCTGTAGTTTTACTCTTGGCCATGCTCTCTCTGGGGTGAAGTCAACTTGATTTCAATCCCCATTTTTGTAAAAATTGATCGATTTGTAAAGGAAAAGATTACAATAAAATTAATAAAATTAAAAAAAAAAAAAAAAGAAACAGCCTGGTCTTTTAGTCTGGCCGTCCAGGTTTTATTTCCTAGTAGGTGGTAACCTACTGGACCTAAGCTGGACCTAAGAATAGCAAAAGCCCGGGCTGTGGTCAGAATTCAAAAACTGGGCATTTCTGTGGACCCTGCAGTTTTGAAGAGCCCCTGGCATCTGCCCACAAGGATGTGATTGATCTCCTTCACCGTACCCCCGTATTGGAGAACCAGTTCCAATGATGCTTCTCGACCCTGGAACCAGGATCCAGCGACTTACAACCCCTGACCTTTGCAAAGTCAAGGAACATGGACCCACTTTCACCACGGTCACCAGACCGGTGGGCCCAAAACAATCCTCATAGCAAGCCCTGTCAGTGCCAGTGGGTATGCTGAAGTCACCTATGACCAGAGGAGTGTCACCTCATGGGCACCCATCAACCACTGAGCAAGTTGCAAATAAAATTCTCCCTCCCAAGACATCATTCACCGGCGGGCATACACTGAGACAACAGACAAGGGACGCAGGGAGTCCCGTAATCTGAGTCTCATAATACATTTGTTGAAAAGTGACATTGGACACATCGTAAGAAGCCAATTCATTAAAGCACAGCTTACCCCAAGTATGAACAGCCATCAGAGCGACCGACCAAAAAAGGTGTTATCCATCTACAGAGATCTGGCCAGTACTGGTCTGTGCACCTCTAAGTGCCGCCATGAATGGGTTACGCAGCTCTGGACAAAAGTAAAGGAAGATGATCATCTTGCGAGAGATACGCCCCTTTCCCTACCTAATTTTGGGCACCAAATTGGGACCCGAAAATGCTGCCAGTAGCGGAGACACTTCAACACCACACCAGTTCCGGGTCTCCAAACTAACTGATCCAATTGGCTCTCCAACAGTTTTGACTCTCCCCCATCCCCCTCATGATCGAAAAGCTTTCTGTCTCGGTTGCAGCAAAGCCCCTCGCAGAGAGCAAAAGATTCCTTTCTGTAGTCTTGGAACTGTGGGTTGTTTTATGGTGGCTGGAGTGCCAATTTTACCACCACCCCATGATTTCCCTACAATTAGAGGACGCTTGCAGGGCCAGAAGGAGTTTTAACATCATACCCAGGACTGAAACAACTCTACACACTGTGGAAATTCTTAAAGACTCGGCTGTAAATATTGTCGAGCATAAAATTGTGATAGGGCTCATCCAAGTAACCATTTTCCATTAATTTTAAATGTGCATTACATAAATTAATTGAAGCAATTACAAAGAAAAAATTAGTGATTAAACTAAGTGAAGTTGATATTTATAAAATATTAGGGGCATCTCTCATTCATTATTACTTAATGGGTTGATTCATGGAAAATCTTTAATTTTTTGCTTTTCCTTTATATTATCTTAGGGTTCTTTAGGTTAAAAACACATAATCCACTCATTGATGACTTTATTGAAAAGTAACATCATAGCTATTGTCAAATTATTGCTTGTAGAAATTACTAAAGCCAAAACTTTTCTGTGAAGTGCAGATTGTTGCATCCACTATAAAGTTTTTTTCAGTTTTTTTCATTGAAAATTGATTCTGTGGTCTTGCACCCCATATTTTATCCAAAGTCCAAGGACCGGTTCTTTCTGTGGAGAAAAGTAGCGATTATAATCAGGATTATCCAAGATCTAAATAAAATAGAATTAAAACATGTGAAGTTTAATTTCAAAGGGCACAAATGTAGGGGAGTGTATGAGTAAAGGTGAAATTAATACCAAAAGGAATTTGATAAACACAAATACTGTTCTTTATGAATGCTTATTATACATATTTATATATATACTGTTTAAAAATGCCCAATGGAGCCCCACCTGCAAATCAACTCCTCCAGCCTCCCGATTCGGGTTCCCGGCCTGCTCAGCCCCCAACACCTACCAAACACACATTTACACACCATGTTATCATGCAAACGTTTTCTTACAGTAGATGTTCCTGCAGGAACAGGAAACCTTGTTACAAACCCTGATTCATAATAGAGCTGGAAGCTGGACCATCGCCTGTTCCACCTCAAACGTCCTGCCAACCCACCGATTTCATTCTATTTTCCCTTAAACCCTCCCATGCTGTCATGGTCCTTCAAACCGTCCCCACATGCAGCCGCAGCATTTTCACCAAACTTAAGACGCTTACAAAAAAGCAAACCTCATGAAAGTTCCCACAGTTCCATGCTCAGAACCATCAAACACTTCACTAATCATAAAACATGATGAAATTGCTCAGTCTAATCCAGCAGATCTGTAATACTTTTGAGGAAACCCTAGGCGGATTTCCCGTAACGCTTCCAAAGTACCAAAGTTCTGCACTCAACTCAAAAAATGGACTAAAAAACTGGCCAGAAATGATTCACAGACAAATATCTTCATTTTAAAGTTTATAAGTTTTGTAAGACAGATCACAAAAAAGGAAAATTAAAATGAAAGAAAATAGTTAGAAACATTTCTGAACCATTTCAAACGAGAAAACTGTATGCTTATCCCATTTCTAAGCTTAAATGATCTTTCAAGTCCCTCTTACGGGCCCTTTAAACAACAGCTATTATCACACTGTTATTCAGTTATATAAGAAGGTTCTATTTATACTATGGGGAAAAGACTATCATGTTGACTTGAAGACATTATATTCTATTCAAATTAAACATCAATATGAGTATAACTCAAACTTTAACTTCTAAGATTGTTAATTTCGCCTATTATGCAGGGCGAGAAAATTATTTTACTTTACTCAATATGAGCAATTACTTTATATTAACTATTCTTTTCAAATCATTACAATAACACTGCAAACAAACATTTTAAAATTTCATATTTCAAACATTGGCTGTTCTAAACAGCAAATTTTTCGGTCTGTCAGTGTCTGGTTTTTTACAAACCTTTGATCACTTTACATCTGATTGTATTGATGCTTGACCCTTACCGGGAATTCGAGGTGTAGTTTTGTCAAAAATTATAGAACAACGCCTGTTCAGTTTTTTCTTTGCAAGCCATTTTGAAATTTTGAAGTATAAGGTTGTGATTTTTTCATGTTTAAATTTTTATACCGTAGCTCTCTTCTGCTCAACAAAATTTGTTCCATTGTCTGAGCGAATGATTTTGAGTCACCCTTTTCTTCCAGTTCGCTCACTTTGTTTTGGGGGTCACCACTCTTTGTATGGTCCACCAACCCCCACCAAGGTCCACCTTTTTGCAGGTATGATTGTGTGCATAGGAAGATTTCTATAGTTGATTCCTTATTAAAAGATCAACTTCAGAGTCAATCTGAGCGCACCTTTTAAGATATCCCACTTATCATATTTTCTTGTAGTGGATCCTTTCTGCTTCACTGGAATGGAGACCTGTGTGAAGACTTTTGGCAAATCAATATATCAACGTCATGAGACCAAGACTTGTAAATCTGATAAGACAGAACATTGGTTAGCACTTTTGAATCATCATCAATTACTCATAGTTTTGAGGAATACTTGCTCCTTCTCCCTTGAAGGCTCAATTTTCTTTTCCTTTCAGTCAAAGTTACTGAAACTGCCGAGGTTCATAAAAGGCTATGTTTCTAAAACCCTTTCTTTTTCTTGGATTTTACTTAACAGGAACTACTTGCAGTCCGCATTCTTCACCGGCTCTGTAAAGGTACAAAGTTCCAGTTTCGTTTCGCTTTCAGTGATATTCCACACTAGCCTTAGCTTTAAAAATACTGATCCACTGTCCCCTTTAATGCAGGATATCTGGGTGCTGTAAGGAAATATGCTGACTTTTCTTTTCTCTCTTTACAGTTCCACTTAGATGACCTGTTTGAGACAGCAAACATAAATCTTAGATTTTAAAAAGTCAATTCTTCTGTATGTGGCAATTTTTTTCATTTTCTACATTCGAGAATATCTGATCACTGCAAAATCACAAGTTTTTTAAAGCAATGTATCGTTTAACGGGTTTTATTTGAGATTTCTTTGAGTTTTTTGCTTCATCAAAATATTGGTGGTGAAAATACTTAGCGGGTCATTTAAAAATAAAGGGACCTGTCTCCGTACCCCCAAATGTGGGAGATGTTGGAGGTACTGAGAAAGTGTTATTTTGTCACTTCGATAAGTCATTTCAATAATTGCTTTATGGTATCTAAAGTTTTATATTCGGTTTTTCCGCTAGCACATTAGTAATCATTTCAGAGCTAGTGTTGGTTTGTCCCTTTATCTTTATTCATGTAGCTTTTATAGAATACTATCAAGTGTCATTGTTCAATCAACACTGCTGTAGAAGATGGACCATGCGGCTTTCCCTAATGTCTTTTTCTTTTTCCCTTAATCGCTCCTCCTTATTTAGAGTAGCTAATACTTTCATGTCCTCTATTCTCTTTGCACACAAAACGTGAACTTTCTGCCACAATTAAGCTTTCCTTTGGAATGTTTTAAGACTTTAGATTTGTATGAACACGAAATTACCTTTCCCCCGGACTATGTGATCTTTGGATCCCTAATTATATTTTCTGACTTGAAGTCTGTACTCAGATTACAAAGCAATTCAACTTGAGCTCTGTCTAGACATTTGCCATGACAACGTTAATCAAATGACAGGAGTTTCCCTGACAGAATTTGCCACAATAGGGCGTTCAAAAAGGGCAGATTACTTTCTTGAAACAAGGCCCCAAATGACTCTGTAGGGAAAGGCACATCCAATCATCCAAATTTTCTTTTCCAAGACGCCTTTAAAATACACAGTCTCAAATCTTCTTAGGTACAGCGCTTTTTTTTCTTTTTATGACCCTAAGATAGGTAGATAAGTGCACAGTACCTTCTGAAATGATTCAGTTCTTTTTCATTGACGAAGTTCTGTAGCAAAAAATGTCTCTGTTCCGAATGGTAGATTCCCAGTTCGGCCTTAAATAGTTAGCCTAGTTTTCGGGACAAATGTAATCATTTTCAAAATTACCGCGCAGCTTCAATTTCAAAAATTGATTAACAAAAGCCCACGGAGAAATGATTCCACAGACAAAATATCTTCATTTTTGAAAGTTTAGTTAATTTTAAAGTAAGAAGATCATACACAAAAAGAAAAATTAAAATAGCAAAAAAAGGAAAAATTTAAGGAAAAGTTCAATTCTGCTTAATCTGTTACATCTCAAATAATTTACTATTTACTTAACATTTTAACTCTTTCAAAACGGTCAGAAAACTGTATGCTATCCCATTTCTAAGTTTAAAGGATTTTTCAAGTCCTTTTACTGGGACCTGTTCAAACAAACTGAGCTTATTATAAACCTGTTATTCAGTTATAGTAAGAAGGTTCTATCTCTTGTTTTATAGTGAAAGACTATACCATAAGATAGCGTTGAAAGACATTAATATTCTATTCAAATTAAGAAAGGGCACCCAATATGGAGCTTAACTCAAAACTTTAACTTTCTAAGATTGGCCTTAAACCACATAAATGCCCTAATGTCACACCATGTTGCAGTATTTTTTCGAAAAGATGTATAACCACCTCAAGGGACATTTGCATTGTCCCATAGGCAATCCTGTAAACAGTTTTCCCACCAATATTGAATTAAATTTTATGGTTTACCCACTTTATTCCCTTACGGAGAATTGGTTGACAAAGATTTACAAAATGTTCCCAAAAAGAACCGGGAAGTGAATAAGGCTTACTCAATCCAAATTTTAATGTACAATTAGCAATGAGGAAAAATTTGGTATTTTTCAACCCATATATTCCAACAATACGTCGTTGATGCTATGTTAAAATAGAATCTGCCCCAACCATCAGATTAGATCAACAAGATTTGGCGGGAACAATACAAAGGACTGTAGCGACTGCAAAATAAAAACTGCGCAGTGCAAAATGATCATATTATCGCCACATTTCTAGGAAGTCCAAGATACATGCAACAAACCTAGAGGATGCATCATATCAAATTGACAGCCTCATTTATTTATCACTTTACTGTAATCCTGCTTGGCCAGAAATTCTACATGCACCGTGGATACCCAAAAGATCGAGCAAGCCTGAATTGTTTACATGAAGCACTTTGGTTAAGCTTAGGAAACATTCTACAAAACATCTTTTTGAGATTGTTATTGATTATATTTATGTAATCCAATTTCAAAGTGCAGTCTTCCATACCCATATGCTGTTTACTCTTCACATAACTAAAAGAGTCTCAGACGCAGTTGTTGTGGCTTTTTTCTATGTTAGACTTTAGACCACTATCTGTCATCACCACCAAAACACCTATTCCATCTGTGTTTTCAAAAGTATTTATTTCTTCTGATTTCTGAACCTTCTCACCATTTCCATTCCAAGTTACACTGCCATGCATGGCCATAAAATTTGCTTTGGGGTTTTACAGCCCCTTTATTTATTGCGGGTTAGCAATGGAGAGATGCAACTCCAGCAGGGACATAAAATGGGCTTCAAAGAGGCCTACCTATGTAAGAGCTTTAAGCTTGGTTTTGACAGCCAACTAAACCTTAAAGAAATGTCATCTTGTAGATCATTGACTGGCAATGCATGGCAGTTCATGAGATTTGTATGTTTTGTAACACGTTTTATTACTTCAGCATTGAGGCTTGCTTTTTCTTTGTTCTCTGTTGAATAGTTTACCACCGACAAGACAGCACCTATCTGAATACTTGTTGGTCACATTTGAGAATGTCATTCTGATATTACTAACCATCCATGTGATGCCTTTTATTAGCGACAATAGGGGCTTTAACCCTCAAGGTCATGTTTATGTAAGTTTAAACATAGAAGGAATTTGCCTAATTAAATGCGACTTAGAAAGTGATTTAAGTAGTGTAGGTTTGAGTTTAACCAATGTGTTCCCAAATGTTATTCTTAGAAAAGGCAAAATTGATTTTTAATTTTTTTTATTAGTAATTTAAAAATAGCCTTCTGAGTGGAAGCATCTTTTAAAATTATTATAAATTTCTTTTAGCTACAGTATATTTTACACTATGGTGCAACAACCCCAATTCATTCAGTAATGAGCAAATAATGTATTTTTTATTTCAAAAGATTGCAAGAGTAACATCAAATTTAGTAATCTATATCAGCTTTTCTAAATCATAAATTGGGAATGAAAAATGCCCTTTTGAGGTATGCATTTCTGAACAATTTTATTTGTTCCATACTAAGAATCCTTTGAAAGAGGTGCTTTATTTTAAAATTTGGTTATTTCTCTTTGTATGACATTTTTCAACTACAGAACTAAATAATAGGTTTGGAATAAAACCCAAAAAGATGAGGAAACTATATCAAAAAAACAGAAAAAACAAAATCTGCTGGGTTCCGGGCCCAAAAGACTGCCCAGCTCCCTCTCAATATTCTACCAAACATAGATGATCCCCAATCAGTCTCAGGTTTGGGCAGGTTTTCCATGGAAGAATTTGATGATGATGGTCATGTGGTCCTCTGGCTTTAATCCATAATTAGGGAATGGCAGGGTACTTGATCGGTGGTGGTGGTGGCACAGATCACCACCAGAGAAACCAATGAAAAACAACAGAAAAGTGGGGTTTTACTGATTGAGCCAACACTAATGATAATAATTATTAAGTGCATATACAGATATCAGGGGTTAAACTAAAATGAAGCTATGAAAAAAGCATTCTAAAATATAATTTTACAGTTTTAAGTGCTCCCCCATATTAGCCTGGCAATTTCTGGTAATTGGGTCAGATTTTAGGTGATAACAGTAGAAGGCTGCCCCCCAATTTTAAAGTTTAGCTCTTGAATTAAAAGCATACACTATTTAAAGATTTAAGGTTACGATCTGGAGTGTAAGGTGAAAGGCACCCTGAAATATAAGATGGGGGCGTGATTATTTAAGGTTTTTGTAAACCATAAGCAGTATTTTAAAGTCAATTATAAATGCCACAGGTAACCAATGTAGTGACATTAAAACTGGAGAGATTTTGCTTGGATTTTTCTTTCCTGGTTAAGATTCTAGAGCTGCATTCGCACTAGTTGCAATCGATTATGTGTTTTGGTAGTCCTGAGAGGAAAGTGTTGCAGTAATCTAGCCGATTGAAACAAAGCATGAACTAATTCTCACATCTTGCAGGTTACAAGATATATAACTTTGTTCTATCAAGTGAAAAATGCTGTCCTGGTAATCTGATTAATATGTGATTTAAAATTAGTTTAGAGTCAAAAATTATCCTAAATTCTTACCTCTGTTTTGGGACTTTTAACTAAGTGATCAAGTTTTTTAAAAACCCTCATTATATCCATTTTTGCCAATAACAAAATTTCTGCTTTCTTCTTTATTTAGTTTGAGAGAATTACTACTCATCCATTAAAAACACAATTAAGACATTGTGTCAGTGAACCAAAGAGTTAGGGTCATCAGGCACTATTGATAAATACAGTTGTGTGTCATTAGCATAGCTGTGGTAGCTCCGTTATCCCGGGGGCGGAACAGTAGGAAACCACGCCTTGAGGTCAGCCCGGACCCTCTCTCCATTTGCAGTTTCAATTTAGAAAATCCCGCTTTTTAAAAAGGAGCAGTGGAAGGGCGATTCTTAAGTTGCAAAATGCAATGGTCCTGGTAAAGGGTCAGTGCACTCACACCAGTCGATGCACAGGGCCCTCACTTTGTTCTGGAAAATGACCTTCTGTTTTGTGAGAGGCATGAGGGACAGGGGGGCCAAGATACTGCAACCCCCGGAGCCCTTTCCCGGGCGGCAGGTCTATGAGTTACATGCCACCTCCTGGGTGGCCATTTGGCACCAACAAAACCCTGGAGCCGGATCAAGCTCGCTTTTATTCCAGGAATAAAGGAGGAGGTTGCGCTTTTGCAGTTCTGCCCGAGTGTCATTTGCACAAATTCCTAGGAAGGACCGTGCCCCTCTCGTTCCTATTGCCTAATTGATGTCCCATTTCACAAAATTTGGGGCTTGATTTGGTTGGACCCTAGAACCCCTCAGCCCCAGGACACAAGTACATGGTAGATTATGCACAAATACCCAAGCTGTTCAGTTGCACCCAGCTACTTCTACAGCCATTGCATGGGAATTGGTGGGGTCTTTACAGAGTGTCACCCCTAGGAAGTCCTGATGGACCAAGGATCCTTTTTTTCAGAGGCGTCAGGAGAATGCCAAGTTACTTAAAATAAAGTCTAAAGACTATGGTATATCATCCTCAAACCGTTGGTCTGGTGGAGGGATTCAATCAAACTCTCAAACAAAATTTCATCTACTTTGGGCACTGTGGATTCACAGTACCACGACCCACCAGGTAGCTAAATACTTGGCTTCGCCAGTCCAAATAAATATTTCTTGGGATTAATCAAGTCTGGCCTCACCAAGCCCCAATATCACTTTTACCTGCTGTGGGCCATCATGTGGGGAATAGATGCCCAAAGTCATCCAGGTAGGCAACACAAATATGAGTAATGGGGCCTTTGCACTTTGTCCACCAGACGCGGGAAGCTGCCAGAGCCCTGTGTAACCCAAATGGAAAGGACATGATACTGCCAGTGTCCTAGGGTCCTAAACACGTCTTAACTTCGCGAAGTCCTTAAAGGCCTGCCAGTACCAGTTGAAATTATTTTTATAAATCAGGTAAATCATCCTGGGGGAAAGAATTTATTTCTTAAAATGGAGTCCCAGGGTTAAAGAGGATCAGTATTGGGAGATGTACTTATTATTTCTAATATCATTGATTTTGGATTAAAAAATATAGCAAGATCTTCCAATTTTCACGGAAGTTTTGGAGGCATTCCATTGATTTCCTAGGTTTAGAGATGGTCGTTGTGAGAATAAACTCTGGGATTACTAGCATTGTTATTTATAATTTTAAAGAAATAGTTTTTGTATTCTGTTATTTTAGCCTTCATTATATCATATATATAATCATTTAGTTTTCTCTATTTATCCCTCAGCTTTCCAGCATGTTTTTTTTTAGATCAGACACTCTTTGGGTCTTGATGGTGTAACAGTGCTGAAGGTTTTTTAACTGTCTTTTCAGGGGACTATGTCAGCAGAAGCAGCTCCCACTTTAGCATTAAAATTTTCTGCAACCAAGCCCAGGTCCTAGCCTTTCTTGGGTTGGGGGGGTACTACCCCGGTTTTTTGCCCTGGTTCTCGAGAAAACAGCCCTTGACTGTTAACAAAAAAAGGGGGCCCAAACATTGGAGGATGAAAGCAGGACTCATTTAATGACTGAAGCAGGCCCCTTACACCCACACCTGTTTGAAAACACCTATCTTTTCTTTACCTTCCATCCTCAGATCAAGAGTTCCCAAACTTTTTGATAGACCCCTTTACCAAAAATTTTTAAAACCGTCACCCCTAGTCATTTACTTTATTTTACTCAAATTAATAAATTTCTACAGTACTTAATATTTCATCTTAATCACTTGTAATTAATGTTAAAAAAGATAAAGGACTACAATATGGATATCTTGTGCAACATTTAAATCAAACCCAAATTAAAGCAAAACATATGAGCAGATTTTTTTACATTTTAACATTTAGGGAAATCCATCCATCCATTTTCCAACCTGTTGAATTCAAAACCGGGTCACGGGGGTCTGCTGGAGCCAAACCCAGCCAACACAGGGCAAGGCAGGAACCAACCCGGGCAGGGTGCCAACCCAACACCCATTAGCACACTTGGAACAATTTAGAATCGCCAATCCACCTAACCTTGATGTCTTTGGAATGAAGGAAACCCCACACAGACAAGGGAGACATCGACTCACAGAGGACACAGGAAGTTAACCCCGGTCTCCTAATTTGAGGCAGCAGTGCTACCACTGTGCCCCCGGGACGCCATTTATGAAATAATATGTAAATTCAAAATAAGAACAAATAGTCCAAGCTGTACTGTCTGCATTTCTTTTTCGTTCCAGTCATATTATTATCTGAAGAAAAAAAAACTTATATTAACAAACAATTTACAGCCCGTGATAAAAAAAAATAAATAATGTACTTACTTGAAACAGAAGATTTTGTTCAAACACGGTCCTCGATTTTTTTTTTAAGTACTCTTCTCAATAAATAATTATATTAAAAGTTCAAATCACAAATAATACATGTCACATCAAATGAACCAATTTATAGGTGTTTTATGAAAGCATGACCGCAAGACGATAGATTCTGCAAATATCAATATCCGTATCTTGTCCACGAACAGTGCGGACATGCAACAGTTTTCATGTCCGCACTTGCTTTTTAGTCGATAACACAATGTAATATGTTTGTGCTACATGTATTTTCATGCATTCTTACGGTGACTCTTTTAAATTTGACAATTTTACTTTTTCGTTTGCAAGTTTGGTATGTAATGCTTTTTATCAAAAGTGTTTTTAATTTTTTACTTCTTAATTAGGTACCTATTGGAATCATAGATATTTCAGTAACAAACAAATATGGGGTCTATTATTGCTGTTGTTGACCCCAATTTTTTATTGAAACTATTGACTCTAGAAATTAATCGACCACGGGTCGATATCAACCACGGAACTCTTGCCCAGATGGACACTGGACACAGTCCTGGACTGTGCTAAACCCAAAGTGTCGATGGTGTGGAAACCCCATCATGTTGCTGAGCCAAAACGAGACCAGGCTTTGCGATTAAAAGGTGCTTTACGTAGCTGAGGTACTCCCTGTTAGGCTTGAATTCACCCTTGTCACAGACCATGCACCTTTACAGTGGAGGGCCCTGCACAAGTGAGTCGAAGGGGTTCCCCAGTGGTTTCTTGACCTCCAGCTGTGCAAGTTTTCACTCATTCATCGCGAGGCTCTTTCAAACCAACGCCAATGCTTTTTCTTGGGTTCAGAACTTGTGGCGGGTTGCCCAACCCGAATGGACTGGCGAGGGGGGGCCTTGTCACAAAATGCACATGGGAAGCAGCTAAGGGCTTAGTGAGGGAATTCTAAATCAGACCTTTGTGGCAGAGTGCACTGATTCTTTTACTCCTTTCCTGCAGATTTCACGGAATTCCGCCTGGCCCTTTTGACGCCACTCTGGTCCGAGCCTATGGAGGAAGACCTGGCTGGCTCCGGCCCGTTTGATGACACAGGGCTCAAGCCTATGACTGAAAACCCTATGAGCCTGACCCCTGACCTCACTTCCTGTCTTTCCCCTTTAAAAAGCCTCCATCTTTCCCCCATCCCTGAGTTCTGTTTTGGACCCCAGTTTTGTTTGAAATTTTTGCAGCCAGGAAACCAATTATACAGGTGGCTGCTCCAAACCTTCTATGAGTTGTGGTCAACTTTGGACAATCCTCATATCTAATGAAATTTACTATGTCAATAATACTATCAATTAGCACGCCAGGTACTCTTTGAAAAACTTGCTGGTATTGGGTCAAGGATGCGGAGGGGGCCCAGTTGAGAAATTATTTTTATATAAATAAGGTAAATCTATCCTGGTAAAAGAATTTAACTTGTTTAAAATGGAGTACGGGGTTTAAGATGATCAAAATGGATATGTACTATATTGTTTCTGTCTTTCAGGAGTGACTATGTTAGCTGCAGCTCCCACTTTAGCATTAAAATTTTCACCTTACTATTTACATTATCTCACTATTGTAGTAAACACTAAACGGACTGGTTGTTAAAATGTTGTAAACTTTGAAGATGCAGATGAATAAAAAGGCGCCTTCTTTTTAAATTTTTTTTCTATCATTATTTCTATAATGAAAAGAAAGCAAAATTACACCTTTTCTTGACTCCCCAAAAGGTTACAATATGCAAGCTTTCGAGGCAACTCAGGCCTCTTCTTCAGCTTGCCTCCAAACTGCTATTCGGCACATATGTCCACACCGTTTGGCCCCTTTCTCACGGGGCAACTCCAGAGTAGTAGAGAATCCACCCCCTCTCAAGGAGATTGCTTCAAGACTCTGCTGTGCACGAGGTGAGCCCGACTATATCTCCCCCGCCCCGGCATACTAGCCCCGGGCCCTTCCCTTCAGAGAGGTGAAATTCCCAGGTCCCAAAAGCCTGCTGCGGGGACGGACGGCAGGTCCTGTTTCAGCCACCTCCCAACTCACATTTGCCCCGATTTCCCCTTGGCCCTCCTACAGGTGGTGAGCCCATGGGAAGGGACCCACATTGCCCGGCTGTGCCGCGGCCCCCAGGGGTGCAAACCCGCCACGGCACTGCCATTGGGGCCACCCCCGGGCCGGCTCCAGGGGCCCCGGGTGACCTTGTCCTGGTGGGGGAAAAAATGCCGTCAAATTTTTATTCTTCATGGAGGTTTACTGAAATGCTCTTTGTCTCATCCTCAAATTTGGGAACAGTTTGCTTAATTGACCTTTCCGGGGCATAAAGCCCTCGGGCAAAAGATCTCCTAGGATGATTGGGACCTAAACTTTTAATGAATATGTTTAATAATTTGAGTAGCTCAGTATTTAACCTACCAGTGTGCAAGGAGAGTACATGTTCTTAAATGATAAATTACAATAACTATGTCAAGTATATATGCTCTTGAACTAAAACTAACTAGCCTAATATCATCCCTAAAGTCAATGAACCAAGTATGATTATCCTAGTATATGCAAATAATGTCTTTTGTCATCCAATGAATGCATGACATCAGTGTTTCTAGTGTAAAAGAAAGACACACAAGTCATCAAGGTTTGGAGTTTGCCCCGTATACTGTAAGAAATATTCAAAACAAATTAAATTGTCAGTGCAGTGCATTTCCCCATACAGCTGGGCAGTCAAGATGGCGGAGGGAGGGCATTTATGATGAGGGACCGAAATAGAGAGGTTTGCTGGGAAGGGCCCAGTGGATGCTGGGGAAAGCTGGTCACAGGTCACAGAGGAAGGGGAAGTGATGGTGCATGGTTGGCGGTCGAGCAGAATCATGGCGGCAGTGCATCTTTTTTTCTGCAAAAAAAAAGAGAGGTTAGTACCCTGCCATTCCTTTTGGCATGCGACTTCACGATGCCGTTGGGTCGCATCGGGCCCCCTAATACTCCTATGACATTAGCTATGGGGAACTATTTTCAGTGTGGAGTAGACAAGCACAATAACCAAGCCATTGTTAGTGATGAAAACAGAGGATGGGAGTTGGGAGTTTTAGCAAAGTTTAAGTGTAAGCCCATTTCAAGACACTTTACTTTGAATTAAATCAGCCTTTAGCAGTGCATTTACATTTTTATTTAGTCTTCATTTGCAATCCTGTTTATTTCATCCTTGCCATTTTTGTGTGTTCATCTCTACCAGTCTGAGGATTATTTTTTTAATTATTATCTACATCTAATAGCGTTAATTTTTGCCCTCCTTTCCCAGTTCTACCATAGGGCGAAATGCCCTCACATTGCATATATTCTTATTATGCAACTTAGTAAAATTTTGTTAATTTCTAGAATCTGTTTAAAATGCCAATCCAACCATGTCTGTGAAAATTCCTAATATCATCTTGCCTTACTTTTCAGGATGCAGTTTGGAAAGGCATTTGTGGAAAAATCACATTAAACATTTTTAAATTTTATAGCCTATTTTTCGTTTTATTGTTTTAAGGTTTGTTTTGTTTTATATTTTTGAAAAATTTAAAAATTTATTTGTCTACTGTTCTGAGAATGTCCTGTATCATAAAAACCTAACAGCAATACAAACTTACGTAAAAGTATCATTTAATGCTTACAAGGGTTTAAAAATTTTGGGGGCGGGGGGTTTGGGGGTTAAAATCGTTTTGTTCCAAAGTTTGGCCCGCTTACTAATTTTAGTCCCTTTTTTTGAGGGTGGTAGAGGATATAATGCTACAAATCTGAAGTACCCTTTGGGTTTTGCCAGCTAGGAAGATCAAATTTAGGAGTGTATTGATCAACTTTGATGCCAAAGAGTGTTAAATGCTTAACTGTAGTCTATAAACAGTACCTAGCACATCAAGCCTGCTTACCATCTGTGGAAATATGCAAACTGCAGAAGTACAAATATCTGAATGTTAAATTTAATGTTTGTGCACCACTTTCAAAAAATTTCAATCATAGAGTGGGTGCCAGGAATAACTGAAATAGTTTTGCTTTTTAAAACCTGCAATGACAATAATTTTTGGGGTTTAAATACTTCTTAGACATTCACTCTTTCCTTACACACGATGTTTTTTGGCATGATAACTCAGATATGGCAATATGGGCTTGGGATGATTTAATACCCCTCACTAATATTGTGTTTCAAGACTATGAAAATGTAATATGTTTTAGAATTGTTTTTTTTTAACTATAATGGGAGTAATATCAAATGTTTTTCTCTTTTCTTTATGTTGTTTAGTGTATTTGGCATGAAAATTCTGCTGAAGACTTTTCAAAATTTTGTGTGCAGATGTCTCTAACATGAACATTAACTAATGAAATTGTATCTCCTTTGCTAATGACTAGCAAAGTATAAATTACAAACCTTTAATCCCAAACAGAACAGAAAGTGAGATGCTAGTCCTGTTCTGTCTTGATTTGTATCAGATCAGTGCATACACTCTGACATCTTATCGACAAACTACATCTCTATAGATTCAAACATTAAATAAATTGAAAGCCTCCCAACTATTGCTCAGGAGACTATATTGGCTATGAACTGCCCAAACTGAACAGGCAAAACCTCAATTTCAGAACTTAACAGCTTTGAAGGAAAAAACAAGCCACAATAATTGGAAAGAACATGTAGACAACCAGACACTGTTATTAATACTCTAGGTCCAAAACATAGCAAAGGATGTGGCCTTTAAAATCCATCCATCCATCCTCCTTTATCCAACCCACTATATCCTAACTACAGGGTCACGGAGGTCTGCTGGAGCCAGTCCAGCCAACACAGGGCGCAAGACAGGAAACAAACTCGGGGAGGGGGCCAGCCCACCCAGGCGCACACACACACAATTTAAAAATTACAGTGCACCAACCCTGATGCTTTGGGCTGTGGGAAATCGAGTACCAGGAGGAAACCACTGACGGGGAGAACATGCAAATCCACACAGGAGGACCGGAAGCAAACCTAGGGGCTCAACCACTGTGCCCAGCCAAAATACCCAGAAACAAATCTCACCCCGATCAGGCCTGGCCTAGAAAATGGGAGGATGTAAAAATGGAGGAAAATTTTGCATTCAAAAGGAAGAGTCAAGAGTATCAAAATCTTTATAAAATTGAAAGTGAATTAACAAAACAGAAAATATATCAAAGCTTGCCAAGAAAAGAACTGCCTTAGGCAAACATCAACAAACATGTACTAATATGTGTAACAAAAATCAGAATCTAAAAGTAGCAGAAAACCCCAAGAAAAGTAAATCCAAGGAAACCATAAGCAAATGAGAACTCACCAAGCCAGCAAAAACATTCAAGGAATGGTGAGGAAGTGCATGTCCCATGAGCCTTTATATGACTGGAAGCAACGATGATGGATAGGTGGGCACTTTTATCACCCAAAAAAAATATTTAACATCAGAGAACAAATCTAAGATGTATAATCTATATAAGAAACAAATCTAACATAAAATAACTAACAAACAAATAATAAAAATAAAATATTGAGATAAATTTTATAGTAAATGAATTGAAAAGAAACAACAAAAAAAAAAAGAAATGTAAATATATTACAGAGAAGCTTAATGATTAGCTGAACAAAATCTTGTAGAGTTGTGCTTTATGCAGAAACACCTTATTTTGTAGGGTTGTATTCAATTCAAACATCCCTTGCCCACTGAAAATGTTAGTCAAACCTAAATCAGTGGCATTTCATCATGAGGGCTTGCAAGAAATCAACTTGACCACATCCCTTATCTATGAATATATCATTGAAAGTCCAAATTCTATTCGTTTAAAATAAACAAAAACAAAAGTTTTTGTCTTTATGAATGTTCTGCCTGCAAGGAATCTTTATTTTAAGTTCAAAAGGAAATAAAAGGGAAAATTTGTTATTTTTATATTTGGGACAAGAATGGTTTAAAGTGTGTACTACTGAGTTATTACTCCTTATTGATATATTAACTTGAACATTAGGGGTGACCAAATCGATGACCTACCTAATTTTTGGACCCAGCTTTCTTTTTAGGTTAAACAAAGAATTAAAAATGAAGGTGTAGCTTTTTATTATGAGACCTATGAATGCTTTACAACATGTATCAACTGATTTCTTATTTTATTACTGCTGCATTAAATTATTGGGGTGGGGCAGATTTGATGCTCTACACATCAATTTTGCTCCCCATTATTTTCATTTTAAAAAGGTAATAAAGTGAAGATTATTCTGTTTAAATTATGGGAGTCAAGAATAGTTTTAAAGTTTTATCAACGATTTTTATTCTTAATTGATACATTAAAATGGAGGAATAACTGTGAAACCCATCAGTTTTGTCTCCCTTTATGATTTTAATAAATATATTTTAAATACTGATGTATGTGATAAGAGATATGTATACTTGCAATTGATCAGAATGTAATTAATAAAAATAATATAAAAATTAAAATAATAATAAAATAATACATAAACAAAAAGGTGCACAGATCGGTGTGTTTCTTCATGCGGTCCAAGCCTGGATAATTTGCCAATATGTATAATTTATCAACATATACAAAACTTTATAACAACAGATGGTCTGTGGATGACGCTTGGATATCAAGAACAGGGAGGAGAGGGAGGACAGATCTAAGATCAAATGATGGAAGATGAAAAGGAAGCTGGAGGTTGAGTTGGGAAGAGGCAGGCACTGGTAGGTGAGAGTTATAGATATGGATCGCAAAAAATTAAATGAAGCTAGAAGGAGTTGGTGACATCGGGAAGGAAGGGGTAAGGGAAACCTGGTGGTGGAAATGGGGAAGCTGAGTTATACAGGGAAGAGGTTTCAAGAAGGTGGGTAGTCAGAGATGAAAAGAGGCAGGGTATAAAGAGATAAGGCATAAGAAGAAAGAAAGGGGCAAAGTTAAAGAAAAGTGATGTGTTTAGGAAGTTGAACTGGGGAAAAGGACTGTCCTTGGCTGGAAGGGATTGGGTGGGAATAATAAGCATGTTGGGACAAAAGGGTAAAATGGAAACATCCCAAGCAAGGGGTGTGGTTGAGCAGATGGGAAAAACTTTGAGAGCTGATGAACAACAGAAAGGACAAAGAGAAATTGGATGGTGGGGAAATGAGTAACCCGGAATGCAAATGGACCAGGAGGAAGTAAGGATAGCTATGAAAATGGAAGAAGAATGGAAGCCACTGGTGCAGATGACATACCTGTGGAAGCATGGAGGTGTTGGGAGAGATGGCAGTGGAGTTTTAATCCCGATTGTTTAATGCCCTTGGAAAATGGAGGATGCCTGAGGGAAGGAGAGGTGTACTGGTCGATTTAAGAAAAGGGAGATGTTCAGAACTGTAGTAACTACAGTGGGATAAAATTGATCACCACATTAAAGTTGTTTGAAGAAGTAGTGGAAGCTAGGTTAAAAAGGAGGTGATGATTAGTGAGGGAGCAGTTTGGGTTTCATCGGGAAAGAACCACAGATCAAATTTGTCCTGATGGTTGATGGAAATATGAAAGCCAGAAGAAGTTTCAGGTTGTGGACTTAAAAAAGCATATGAAGGTTTCCTTTGGATTGGGTGGTAAGAAGTATTAAGGCGGGATTGGATATGTTGAGGAAGGGTGACAGGGGGGTCTGGTAGGGTGACAGAATATTCAGGTGGGTGGGATTACATCAGGTTTGAGACCTTACTATGAATGGTGATCTGACCAGAGGATCAGATAAAGTGCAGGACTAAATTTTTTGTTTGGATGGCAAGGGAAGGAGGTGGGGGACATGGTGAAATATGATGAGGAGGGAAATGAAGATCAGTAGGAAAAAAAAAAATACATATGTACGAATGTGAAAAGGAGGTCAGATGTTAGGATCAGGAGTGGTTGGAAATTGGAGCTGCCAGATAGTGGAATAAGGAAGCCTAAAAGGTTTGTAATGTGGTGATTGTGACATGAAGGTGTTGGGTGTAACAGATGAAGTGGCAGGGGACAGTAAAATAAGGAAAAGATGATCCACTGTGGGGAAAGGGGGGCAGATGAAATTTAATAATAATATTAATAATGAAAAGAAAAATTAAAGAAAGTATTGACAAATGCAAGAGGGGTACAATTTTAAAATTGAATAAATGACAGAAATTAATTCCCATGCTTGTTGGTGGCTTTTAAGTTTTAAAGGTTTATCAAATAACACTATTTTTGATTTAATCAAAAAAATTATCATTTAGAGCATTAAAAAGAAACCTGTTGGCAAAATGAAGCAAAACAAGCATTTTCCCCGAAAGGCAATTGTGGAATTCATGTTTAACCTTTAAAATAGTTTATTTCTTAAATGTCTTTTGTATACCCATATAAAGCATAAAATATTTAAAAGCATACAAGGCAATCAAATTTTCTAAAAGTGAGGGATTATGAAAATACTAACCCACTGCTTCCCAAAGTTTTTAACACTTTCATCTTAACTTCAAAGTGAAAAACATTATCAACAAAAGGTCAGCAAAATTTCTCAGAAAATATTTGAGGAATTGAATTTTCATAACTGAACAATGAACTAGAAAAAAGGACCTATCCCCCCATGATTATTATGTTATTAAGCTTTAAAGAGGTTTTATTTTGCATAATCTCTTTTCTTTTCTTTCTTTCACATTTTAGAAGCAGAAAGTAATTGCTTTAAAACCACAAAAATGTAAAGTCTTTTGGAACTGATGGGTGATGCCAAGATCTCATGTCTAGTTTTTGCAACATCAGACTTTCCAAAATAGTTGTTTTGTATTTTATTTTATTTTGTAGCATACAAACTAAATAAAAAACTGAATGCAACAACATACAACTAAATTCCTTTATACCATTTTAAAAATAAGGACATTTTTTATCCCATAAGAAAGCACATGGGCATATCATAAGGATATATCATCCTTTCATACTTGCAAGGTAAATCAAATAAAATAATTTGAAAATAATGCAGTAACTGCAATTTTGGGGAAAAAATCTAAATACCCCTTTGAATGGTTTATGTATGGTTTGAACATACACAGTGCTCTGGTATTTATTATTGAAGCCAAACTAATTTAAAATGGATGCTCTGTTTTGTGGGAATTGTGAACATATGTAGTGAAATTTTGGCGAGACTTTTAACAAGAATGTGGTTTGGGAGGGAAACAAATTCTAATCTCCTTTAGTTAAGATTTTTTTTTAAATTGATAGAAATTCCCCGTTTTGCATGTTCTAAATGAAGAAAACAATAAGAAAAAGGATCATGAAAAATAAGGAACCTAATCTGTATGGAGAAGTATTTCACAATCATTTTCAATTGTGAAAAGTGATTCCCAAATTTCTTATGTTTCTGTTGCTAATCTGTGACACATGTGAAGACATTTATTTATTATTGAGTTAGTGGTTCTAGCCTTGAGAGTTATTTCATTGTATTTCTGGGTTGACAATGATAGATTGGCCATCTAGCTCTGTGAACATGATTAGTTGTGTATTGTTTTGTGTATTGCATTTACCCCATTTCCCAATATTTCTTCAATTTTTTATAAGGTTTTTTGGTTTTAAATTTCTTTAAAAGGTCAAAGGGTTTTGGTATCAAAAAAAGGTGTTAAATCCCATTAAGGGATTCCTTGTGTGAGCTTGACTATAAAAGAAATAAATGGTTTTGTTGTTATTCACTAATGTTTTTGGTACAGATGCTCTCGATTATGTGTACTCTTATAATCAAGTGCCCGGGGAAATGATACTTTTTAGCATTCCAATTTCATTATGATGTTACTTTGAATGTAATCTTGAATAATGACATGTGGGTTTGTTGTCTTTCCTTTAAGAAAATCTGTCTTTTCTAAATCACTTTTTTAACATTTTATTGATTTATTGTTCATGTGAAGAATAGTTTGAAATGGAAGTAAGTAATAATGGAATAAGGGAAGTAATCCTTCTAATTAAATTTTAACTAAAAAATATTATAAATTAGTGCCAGGTTTTAAACATTTTTTGCACAATTTCCCAAAATATTTTTTAATTTTTTCCAATTTCAAGAGTTTAATAAATTAACCCACTGATGAAAAAGGTGAAGGAGTTTAGATGAGCAAAGAATCTTGTGCCAATTAGTTTTAAATAAAGGTGATTATAACTTTTTGTTTTCTATCTTTAAGCCCTTTTCAATTTTTTAAGCAATGCTTATAATTAAGAGATTGTGAAAGGTGTGGGAAAGTTAAGTTTGGTCCAAAATTTTCTTTTGGTGAAAAAATGGCCCAAGAGGTAATTGTGTACGTCAAGGTGGATTTGCAGTAAACGTTTACAATTTTTAGAATTCTGGAATTTAAGGAAGATTGTTTAGGAGGTGCCTGTGCATTTGCTTCACTGTTTAATTTGGTGAGGATGTTTGGTTTGGATCTTTAAAGGGACGGTTTAAATTCAGAAATGTTCTAGCCAGTTGTTTTTTTCCTGGTAGATTGGGAAAAGTTGAGCGTTTTCAAAGTTTTAATTAGGTAGGGAATTTCAAAGTAAATTTGGGTAACTGATCAAGGAGCAAGATGTGTCTTGCAGTTTGGTTAATCCGATTTTTCCAGAATTAAACTGTTAATTAAAAAGATTATCTAAGGTGCCGGAAAGCTTTAAAAACTTCCTGATTTTCCTTCGGGAATAGTAATTGTATTGGTATAAATCTAAACTGGTAAAAGAATATAAGAATGTACAGATTTATTTCTATTGGGCCAGCGGAGACCATTTTTTCCTGGGCCAGAAAAGTTACCAATAAAATGTTCAGTGAGCCCGTTTTCGCTCCAATAAAGTATAAATTGCTTGGCTAGAGCAATTTCAACGCTTGTTTCTAAAGTTTCAATCAGACCAGGCAA
The DNA here is from genome assembly GCF_016835505.1 of Polypterus senegalus. Classification (NCBI taxonomy): domain Eukaryota; kingdom Metazoa; phylum Chordata; class Cladistia; order Polypteriformes; family Polypteridae; genus Polypterus; species Polypterus senegalus. The sequence continues at coordinate 4,456 of NW_024380644.1, read as the reverse complement.
AGTGGTTCAAATGTGATTCCCCTTCTTTGCCATTTATGATTTCAATCACTAAACAATATTGTTTTTAGTTAGGTTTTATTGTAATTAATGACAAATAATGGTTCATGGATGAAACTATCAAAAATAAGCTGCTTAGATTTTCTATGGACCATGAGATTTTCCCTGACTGAGTTGATCAACTTAAGCGCTGATCAGGTTTCAGTAATAGATCGAACACTCCCATGGATTAACTTTTAAAAGCCTTGAGCCTTTCTTAAAACTTTAAATTTCTCCAGTTAAAGTCTCAATCAGTCTCAAGCTTTAAACTTTTGTACTTAATAATTCCTCAATTTTTAAACTGAACTTATAAATGACAACCGACTTTATGAGCATATTTCAAAACAAGTTTTGGGCCTCTCTTTCAATATACCGTATAGAATTAGGACGTAGACCAAACATTTTGAAAACTTATTATTAATTTCCCTTCCATTCTGATTATAACACAATGCTATTATTCTGTGTGAATGTAATTTTCTAGTTAATAAAGAAACTAAATTTATGTGCAAAAGGATCAATGAGGTTATCAGAAATAACTTTTATTAGTAAAATCAAGACAGTGATTGTAACTGAATTTAATCTTTCTCCACTGAGATTTTTCCTTGAACATAAAATTACCCCTTATTCATTAAGCTGTGGAAATAAACGCTTTTTCATAATAATATTACAATTCTAGGACAGAAAAGACAAAACTTGACAATCATGTAACCTAATATAAAGACATCCCTATTTCTCATTTGATGTCACTAATTTCGTGTGTCTTTAATGACTTAAATTCTCTTATGGTTTTAATTAATAATCGTCCCTCTTTTTGGAACTGAACACCAATGTACTGACCTCGAGTGTTCCTTAGATTAAAAAAACGGTGGAGGTGCCTTCTCTGATCATAAATCTGTGCCTGCTATGGAATTTCAGGTTAAAAGTGGACATTTAAAACATTTAAAACACATTCTTAACATGGCTTCTCACTTAAATCTTAATTTTTCCTGTACTCGTATTCATTATAATGCTTTATGGTGGTTAAATCTTACCCAAACTCCTTCTGTTTCTTTTCTATGAGCCCTCCCATAAACACTGATGTAAATTATGGACTAAAAGAGTTAATACCTCAACAAGCTTGGAGAACCTAATAAAAGGCTTTTAATTGACAAAAATGCCCAGAGGGACTGGCGGCTCTGCTACCTGCAGACCTTTTTCTCAGTGCTGGTTTTTGTTTTTGCCCCTTCCATCGATTCCCATCTTTTAATTAATGGTGGACAGGGTAAACAAATGGCTGGTCAAAGGTAATTTCAGTCAAAGAAAATTTGAGAGCGATAAATGTTCTACTGGCTAAAGGAGGGGGGGGGGGGGGGGGGGGGGGGGGGGGGGGGGGGGGGGGGGGGGGGGGGGGGGGGGGGGGGGGGGGGTTTTTTTTTTTTTTTTTTTTTTTTTTTTTTTTTTTTTTTTTTTTTTTTTTTTTTTTTTTTTTTTTTTTTTTTTTTTTTTTTTTTTTTTTTTTTTTTTTTTTTTTGGTTTTTGGTTGTTTTAAAAAACCCCCGTGTACATTTTTGGAATATGTACTTACCAAAAGCCTTTTTTGGGTTTTTTTGTAACAAAGCCTTTGGGGACCTCCTAAACTTGAACAAATGAAAAGCCTTTCAATCAAAAAAACCCTGTTTCCACAGATTTTCGGATTTTTTTCCATTTTCCCAGAATGACTAAATTTCTTTCCCTTGAATGCAGTTATTTGGGGATTAGGGAAAAATCGGTTAAAAGTAAAAAAAGGTTTTTCGATGCAGCTGAAGACACACCAATGATGAGTGCTGTGCCCGGCTGCCGGAACCCCTTTCGCTGGCTTTGGTTTTTCGGGGTTAGCATCGGTGGCATTTTTTTGATAAACATTGCTTCTGAAATAAATTTCTTTTGCAAGTTTTTTTGCTTTTTTTGCTCTGTGCCTGCAAGTGCCGAAGTGGTTTCAGGGGGAAAATGATCAAGAAAGATCAAGAAGATTCTGATTTTGGCAGGAAAAACAATGTGGCCCAAAAAAACATTTCTCTGAGTTTTGCCCCATTTCTTTAATTATAAAGAATACTGAACTTTAAAAAAAGTCGATGGGTAATTTGTTCATCAAGTCACCTTTGGCGTAAAACCCCATATCATCAAGCTGTGAATTAATTTTCCCTTTTTCCCTTTTAGGTTGGTGGCCACTTTCACACAAGAGAAATGCCCCTTTCCCAGAATGAATCATCTCATCTCCTTCAGTGGAATAAAAACGTAACCTCCCCATGAAACCCACTGCATGTTTAAAATTGCATTGGCAATTTTTTTGAAAGTAGTAAAAAGAAAAAACCTCACACCCAAGCATGGGGGGAATTTTCCATATTGAAATTTTTGTTTTTTAATTGAATCAAAGCCCAAATCCCTCATGAAAAAGTAAAACGGTCGGCCTCTACCTCGCAGAAGCCCCTTATAGCTTCCCTTGTTACAATGGATTTTTGTGACATCAAAATTTTTGGTCCATGTATTTCTAGGAGTTTTTTTTTATGGGGTTTTTGATGGTGTGAAACATAATGTCTGTGCAAAATGTGTTCAATGTTTTACCAGTCAAAAAACCCCTTTGTCAGAGTTCTGATTCATTTGTACACTGCTAAATGGAGCTGGTGGTTGTAGCAGTGTACATATGGAATGACACCAAGCTTTGTTTTGTAACAAAGCCTGGGCCCACTTGAACCGGGAAACCACAAAACACTGACACACTAAATTGTCGGCTTAACCTGCTAAAAGATGTGCAGGGGTTTACAAAAATTCACATCAAGCGTTCAGTTCAATTAACCAATAGATGTTCTTCAGGGGTGGGGTTTGGGTTCTAATCACTACAGACAAATTCTCAATGTTACAGCGATCCTTTGGGACCATCCTTTTTAAAGCAAAGTCCAGGGGCCTCATGTATAAACTGTTCGCGAAATGGTTTAAGGTTTAAAATTTTACTCAAAACGTGTATGAAACCTCATTTTGAAAGAAAAACCCCCTTTTTATGGTATCATCCTTTTGGGGGACCAAAAGTTTTGGGGGTTTTTGCATCTGGGGAACCAAAAATTAGTTTGGGGATCCCTTTTTTTTCCTGTGGTTTTTTAAAACACGGGGAAACTTTGATATTTTTTATTAGTGTCATGCATCTGATTGAATTAACTTTAACAATATAGGTGGGAAACCATGTATTCCAAATACCATAACTGTTTTGGGGCGTTGACCCCCACTGCACCTTCTTCTTCTTCTTCTTTCAGTCTTTTGGGGGTTGCCACAGGGGTCATTTTTTTTCCTATTACTTTGCGCCCGGTTTTTTTTTGGTGGTCCACCGGCGATGGAAAAGTTCGGTATACAGTATCAAACATCCCCCAGCCATGGAAAACGTTAAAGCCTTTCCTTCGGACCTCGGGGTTCGAAACAGTTTCACCCCCAAGAATTTTAAAACGCTCGTCAGTGCCCGGGAACTGTTTGTCATAAGTACAATTACTTCACTGTCTTTCACTACAGTTAAAATTTCCCCCTTTCCCCTTTTGGGGGTTCATATTGCTATATCTTTTTTCAAATGAAATGCACAAAATATGTTTATTATATTATACAGGTAAAAATTTTAAATTCATTTTAAAAATCCAAATTTTTCCTGGGGCTCTGAAGGATGAATAATTAAAAATGTGTAAAGGAAAACCTTAACGTTTTTAAGAATGCCCCCAAAATTTTTTAATATCTATTACAGAGCTGATTGTGTGGCATCGGTTAAGGGGAAAAAAAGCAAGGACCCGGGGTCCCCCCCAAATATAGTGAATATAAAACAGAAAAAAAAAATAAACAACAGCTAAAAAACAGCGGGAAATTTTTCTTTTTCCTTGTGTCATGGATGGGGGCTATGATGTCCCCAAGGATGTGGCCATCCACCGTGCATAAGATACCAAATTTTAAGGGGCCACCCATTCTTTTTTCTGTTGGGCCCCAAGGTACTGCTGTAAAATAATTTCATTTAAGGCGACACAATCCCGCACCGTGAAACCATTTTAAAACGTGCTTTAACTCTATCTCTGAAAAAAGATATCAGTTCCAAACCCCCGGTTAGGCAGTCAACAAGTCCTAAAAGCGGGATAACAAATTAAGGTTTGTTTTATGGTACTAATGCCCCCCTTTGACCTTTTAGAACAAAGAAAATGAAAATATTACAACATAAAAAGTAACAACCCTCCGGGCCCTCATTGATGGCGAACTTTGGTTTCTGACTCACTTACAGTCCCCACGATGCGCACTCCAGCTCCCCACGACATCACTTCGGGGCCCGTTTATGGCGATTTTTCTTTAATTTTCCCCTCTTTAAATTTTTTTTCCCCTTTCCCCCAATTTTTGGTATTTGGGTTTTTTATTTTTTTTCCCCCAATTTTTTTACCACTTTGTT
>NW_024380643.1:0-5070 GCF_016835505.1 Polypterus senegalus | reverse complement strand
CTCCCAGGGCTGTACCGATTCTGTTCATAACTTTATGGAGATAATTCTAGGCGCAGCAGGTGTTGAAGGATCTGGTTGAGACTCAGGATTGGGTCACTGCTTTTGCAGATGATGTTATCCTGTTTGCTTCATCAGGGCATGATTTTCAGCCTTCTGGATCGGTTCTCAGCTGAGTGTGAAGTGGCTGGGATGGGAATTGGCACCTCAACCGAGACCATGGTCCTCAGCCGGAAAAGGGTGGAGTGCCCTCTCAGGGTTGGGGGAGAGATCCTGCCCCAAGTGGAGGAGTTCAAGTATCTCGGTGTCTTGTTCACGAGTGAGGGAAGAATGAGCGTGAGATCGACAGGCAGATCGGTGCGGCATCCGTAGTGATGCGGGCTCTGCATCGTCTGTCGTGGTGAAAACAACTGAGTCAGTAAGGCAAAGCTCTCAATTACCAGTCGATCTACATTCCTACCCTCACCTATGGTCATGAACAATGGGTAGTGACCAAAAGAACGAGATCGCAATACAAGCAGCTGAAATGAGTTTCCTCCGAGGGTGTCTGGGCTTCCTTAAAGATAGGGTGAGAAGCTCAGTCATCCTGAGGGGCTCAGAAAGAGCCGCTACTCCTCTGCATCAAGAGGGAGCGATGAGGTGACTCGGGCATTTGATCAGGATGCCTCCTGACGCCTCCCTGGTGAGGTGTTCCGGCACGCCCAACCGGTGGAGGCCCCGGGAAGACCCAGGACACGCCTGAGGGACTATGTCTCTTGGATGGCCTGGGAACACCTTGGGATTCCCCAGAAGAGCTGGAAGAAGTGGCTGAGAGAGGAAGTCTGGGCTTCCTGCTTAAGCTGCTGCCCCCATAACCTGACCCCGGATAAGCGGAAGAGGATGGATGGATGGATGTATGGCTAGAAACTGACATTGGGCTTACAGGCACAGTCCTTCTCTGGTTTAGTTCTTATTTATCAAACTGATTCCAGTATGTACAGTATTGTGCTAACAGTACTCCATCATTATACACAGAAGTGAGATATAGGGTCCTACAGGGCTTAGTCCTGGGACTTTTACTGTTTTCACTTTATATGCTTTCACTGGGATCTATCATTAAAAACATAGTGTTAATCTTCACTTGTACACAGATGACATCCAGTTATACATTTCTTTTTAGACCAAATGACATTTCCTGATATTGTCTTTAGTTAGATGTGTTAGTGCATTAAAGGAGAGGATGGATAAGAATCAACTTGTCTTTAAACACAGCTAAAACAAAAATACTAATTATTGAGGAAGGATGCTGATAGCAACAATATTTTGTCACTCAGTTGGAATCATGATTAGTTTTACTGAATCAACCTACAATGTAGGCATTATCTTTGAGTCTAATATGTAATTTAAAGTGCACATTACAAAATTGTCCAAAACGATAAGCCCATTTTAAAAAATAATGGAAAATTAAAGCATTTTCTAAATATGCAGGATACTGAGAAATTAATTCATGCAATTTATTTAGTAGGATTGACTACTGCAATGTGGTTTCTACTGGATGTTAAAATTGTTCCTTATACGGCTTTCTGCTTTTACTGCTGCAAGAATTATTACAAGAATAAGAAAATACAAATGCAGCTCCTGTTCTTAAATCCTTACACTGGCTCCCAGTTGCTGAGGGCAGATTTCAAAATCCTCTTTTCACATATAAACCCTTCAATGGCCAAGGGCCAGCTTACTTATCTGAACTTATCATTACCTACAAAGCAGGGCACACATTAAGATCTCAAGTTGCTGGCCTTATTATGATTCCAAGGATTAAAAAATTAACAGTAGGAGGTTGAACTTTAACTTTAACCCAAAGCTTTGGAATGGTCTGCCTGCTACTGTAAGAGATGCCCCTTCAGGCTCAAGCTTTCATATCCACGCGAAGACTCACTACTTCAGTTTATCATACCCTGACTAGAGCTGTGATTAACTGTACAGACTGTATCTCTGTTGTTAGTCATTAGCACTAAAACATAAGTAATATGTTAGTTATAATTTGTTACCAACTCTCACTTATTCTGTTACTCTTCTCAGTATTCAAATGTGTAACTTGGTGCCCTCCCTTTTCTATCAAGATGTTTGCCTGCCAGTGCAAAAGTCAATGATAGTAGGCAGTGGAATCATTGGGTAGAAAGTTTCCCTTCATCAGAGTGGCTGGCCCAGCCCAGCATCGAGGATTACTGTGTTCTGTGCTGTGTGTTGTATTGTATTTACCCTAGTTTTGACACCCATTGCACTCCCAACCACATAGAAAGGGATCTCTCTGAGTTGCCTTTCCTAAGATTTCTTCCTTTTTTTCCCTAAAAGGGTTTTTTTTTGGGAGTTTTTTCTTGTCTTCTGGGGAATCAAGTCTGGGGGTCCAAAAACAGGGCCATTGGGGCAACCCTTTTGGTGAATCTAGGTTGTACATAAAATAAATTGTTGATGTTGTTGTTGTTTACCAAACAGAAGTGTGACCGGGAATTCTCGTTTTGTGAGAAGCACCTAAACCACCCTTCTTGAGGAGTATTTTTGTAATGGCATTTTCCTCCATTTTGTAAGTGTTTTCTTCAACAAATGTTCTCATTTTGCATATTGTTTTCATGGCACTGCCATTTTGTTGTCAATAACAATGCATATTCCACGATGTAATAAGGGGGCGGCATGGACGCAGTGGTAGCACTGCTGCCCGCAGTTAGGAGACCCGAGTTCCACTGGGTCCTCCCCGCATGGAGTTTGCATGTTCTCCCGTGTCACGTGGGGTTTCTCCGGATCGTTCTCCCACAGTCCAAAGACATGGAGGTTAGGTGCATTGCGATCCTAAATTATCCCTATTGTGTGCTTGGGGTGTGTGGGTGTGTGTGTGTTCTGGTGTGCTGGCACCCTGCCCGGGGTTTGTTTCCCGCCTTGCACCCTGTGTTGGCTGGGATTGTCCATCACACCCCTGTGACCCTGTGGTTAGGATATATCAGGTTGGATAATGGATGGATGGATGTAATAAGGAGGCAAGATGATTCTCAACATCATCATATTTTTAAATAGTGAGCTTTTAAAGTGTTCGACATTGTAAATTCAAGGTGATAAACTGAAGAACTTTAACAATTTTGTAAAGGAAAAAAAAGAATTGTGTTTTGTTTTTTTGATTAGAAAACAAGTTTACTTCAGGTTTCATTAGTTTTCCCTGGTTTTGATTATTAGGAATTTTGATCTCTGGTAATAGGCCCTGCATTCTTTACTTACTGCTTTTTTCTGCTACCACTTTAAAAATTATTATTTCCTAAGACACAAATGTAAAAGGTCACTTTGTTTCTTTTTGTGAATCTTGTGGTTTTCTCCATCTTTCTTGTAAATTTTAATTTGCCAAGGGTCTTATAACCTAAAGTCCCTATACACTCCTCTTCCTGTTTATCTCAGTACAATGCTGATTTTTTAGATGCCCTTCCTAGTTATTTTTGATGTCTCTTTAAATTTCCCGGGAATTTTTTGTTTTGTATTGATTCTCTGGTGTTTGGTCTTACTGCTGTTAAAGGATTCTTCTTTCAGATTACAGATTTTAATTGTGTTCATTTTGGGTTGCCTTTGGAAAAAATCAGTATACCACTTGTTCAGTTCTTGTTTGATTATTCAGTCTCCTTTGAAAAAAAAACATTATTATTTTTAAGAAACTTGGTTATTTGGGACAGAGATCTTATGATTTCCTCTTAGCATGGCTTTTCTAAGGGTGGGCCATAGGCCTGATTCTGATTTCCCAAGGCCAGATCTACTTTTTAAGTTAAAGTCCTTTTCTGAGATTTGTGGCAGCATTTACAAAAATTTGGGTATCCATCAGTTGTTAGTTTAAATGCCAACAGCAGGGGTGCCAATCGCGATCGTGATTGACCAGTAGATTGCAAAAGGTAGCAGGAAGATCATGTTAATTAAAAATTTTTTTTTTAAACGAAGTGTATCATATATCTCCTATGGCATTTGCCACTTGATTGACATACAGGGCGGCCAGTCTGAGATCTCTTTTTTCTAAACACTGGTCATCCCGATGCACGATCAAATGCAATCTACTTTCAAAACTCCGCTATCTAAGTGATCTAGTTAGCCTTCCCAATTTATATATTGACTAAAAAGGGGTTTAAAAACATTTGTTGGGGGGGGATTAGGGCTGAATGTGGAATTGAGAGGATTTTTTTCTCTTACAATGTCACAATCGAAGGCTTTGTCTGATCTGTCAGTCTATCATTGTATTCCAAGAAGGAAAATGTAGAAGGACTTTCAACTGTTCATAAAACTATGAAATGACTTCCTTCTGAAAGTCAATCTGAGCAAGAGAAAGGGAGGGAACTAAAATCTTAGTTAATTGACAGCCGCATTTTTTACCCCGGCTGAATTCAAAGTCCTTGACTGCATTATTCAGCTCTACTAATTTATGAGTCAGCCTTTCCACATGAAGATTATTAAATCCAAATCCTGTAGTGACCATAAATGTATTGAATTGTTATTGTGCCATAAAGGTTATTCCCGTTATGCAAGACGACAACATATATTTTATGGATAAAGTATACTAAGTATATATATATATATACATATATAGTATTGTCACACACGGCGCATGGGAGGCAGCAGGGGTTGAGGAGGAGTTCTGAGGCATGCCGATGTGGCAGAGTGCACTGACCCTTTTTTTCCCCTTTTCCCGTAGACCATTCCGGAGATTCCACTCTGGTCCTCTTGACGCACTTTCCCGGGGCTGAGCCAATGGAAGTAGACCTTACCAGCTCCGCCACTGTGATGTCAGACGTGCCGGATCCAAAGACCTCACTTCCTGTTTTCCCCCTTTAAAAGCCTGCCCTTTCCTTTTTCCTCAGTCTTGTTTTTGACTTGTTTGTATGCACTTCCAGTGCTTTTATTTTCATAAAAGAACAACTTTGCAGCCAGGATACCAGATTATATGGGTTGCCCAACTCTTATCTGAGTATGTCCATTATTGTGACAAAATTTTATATATATATATATATATATATATATATATATATATATATATATATATATATATATATATGAACTTGAAAACCGGGGAAAAAC
>NW_024380642.1:0-8132 GCF_016835505.1 Polypterus senegalus | reverse complement strand
GGGAAGTTGGAGAATTAGTGACATTTTGAAAATTCAATATGGCAGCCGACAGTGGCGTCATACCACTGAAATAAGTACGTACATCGGTTTTGGTTAGCGCAGGGAAGCCACCTACCAAATTTCGTGAAGATGGGGTCAGCCTTCTACCTACACGGGAAGTCGGGAAATTGGTGACGTTGGAAAGTTCAATATGGTGGCCGACAGTGGCGTCATACCATCGAAATAAGTAAGTACATCGGTTTCGGTTAGCGCAGGGAAGCCGCCTACAATATTTCGTGAAGATGGGGCCATAAATAAGAAAGTTCAACATGGCGGACGTTGTCGACCATTATCGACCGCTATGACCGTTACGTGTAGAATTTCAAAATGAAACCTGCTTAACTTTTGTAAGTAAGCTGTAAGGAATAAGCCTGCCAAATTTCAGCTTTCTACCTACATGGGAAGTTGGCGAATTAGTGATGAGTCAGTGAGTCAGTCAGTCAGTGAGGGCTTTGCCTTTTATTAGTATAGATATAGTACCATATCATCAGCCTATAGTGATATTTTCTGTTCAAGTCCGTCTTTGATATTCCCTTTTATCTAATAAACATTTCGAAAGTGCTAACTTAATTGAAAATAAAAATCAGCAGGGTAGTCATCAAGGCCTGCTGCTTTCCCACTCTGAAGTGAGTTTATAGCATCTAGGAATTCTGAGAATGTAAGAGGTTTATCCAATTCCTCTGTACCAAGTGTATCTAGTTATGGTATCTGTAATGCGACCAAAAACGCATTAGGTTGTGTCTTGTCTTCTTTAAAATGAGTAGAATATAAGAACTTATAGTAGTGTCTAAATGTGCGCATTATATTTTGATGGTCAATGATTTTGTCTCTGTCTGGGTTGGTAATTACTGGTATTGTATTACGAACTTCCTGCTTGTGGATTTGTTAAACTAAGATCTTATTAGCTTACTTTCCATGTTCATAGTAATGATGTCGTGGTTTAAAAATGAGTTGTTTCATTTCTTTTGTTGTCAAGAGGTTGAGTTCTGAATGCAAAGCCTGTCTTTTCCTAAAAAGTGCCTCATTTGGAGACCTGGCATGTTCTTGATCTATTCTGGTAATTTCACTGATTAACTCAAATGCCTTCTTGGTTTCTGATTTATTTTTGTGGGAGAGATATGAAATAATCTACCCTCTTAAGAAAGCCTTCAGAGTATGGCTGCAGAGACCTCTGAGGATGTATTTGTCTCCAAGAAAAAATTGATTTGTTTGCATATGAACTCTGTACAGTTCTCATATGCTAATAAAAGTGGGTTAAGACTCCAGTTGCAAGATCAGAATCAGAATACTGTACTGCATCTGATACTACAAATGAAATTGTTCTATGTATAAGAATTCCCACACCTTTAGTTTCCTTTGTATAGCTGGATTGGAATATTTGGCCAGTCCAATCTTTGTTCAACCAAAACTGATCCTTGCTTAATTAGTGGGTCTCCTATAAAAATACTATTTTAGCATTTAGATCTTTTAGGTGAGAGAATACTTTCCTTGTCTTTAATTCTTGATTGAGACTTTAAGATTCCATCTCACAAAGTTCACTGTTTGGTCATAGAGACATTGCTTCTGAATTTGTGTTGACATTTTGTAGTATTAATTTAAGATAGTACATTATTACATAAGATTGCTTTGATCTTAATTTCCAATATTTTCAAGAGTTATTGCCATGTAACCTATTGTTACGTTAGCACTTACAATTGTAAGGATTAAAAGGATAGATCAGAAATAGCTTGCTGTCTTTCTCTGACCACTTTTTATCTCCCTCTGTGAAGCTAGATAACACTGCATGAAGTCCCAGTCCTCTGACATACCTAGAGACAGAGCACATCTAAAACAAAACATACCCCACAGCAGCGATGTATAAGGATTAAAACTGAGATATCTATTAGTAATACAGTACAAATGCTATAAACATAAAATATAATCTGAAGCAGTCCTGAGAGAGTAAACCCTGGGCATGATGTTAAACAGTATCCATGGATAAGAAGATCACATGTTATATTAAGTCCTAATATAATAAACCGAGGGCATGATGTGTGAACTTGAACCCTGGACACAGACAGACACGTACACCAATTGTCCCAAAACACACACATTTATTCTCTTTTCCAATTCCTACTCAGCTCCTTCTTTGGCAGCACCTCCGGGTGTGGCGGAAGTGCTTCATGCCCAGTCTCCAGAGCTGTCCAGGCGCCCACTGACGGTGGCCACAGACCCGTGCTGGGTTGAGTTCCCAAGCTCCAGTTCTGTGGCCCTGATGTAAACCAGGGGAGCTGCCCTCTCATGTCCTGGGGGAGGTACTGCTGGTCATATGTCCCTTCTCCCGGTCTTCTCTTCAAAAAGGCATCCAGGCCGGGCAAGATCCCCAGCCGTCCATCACACTGTCACTCCCTCAGCTGAAGCTCGTAGGGCGAAGTGGCCCGTCCCGCGAGGGCTGACTCTCTCCAAACAGAAGCAGCAGTAAACCCCAGTCTATGGTTCCTTCCTGAAAAATATGAGAAAAAAGAGCATGAGGCGATGTGATCTTGATGCCATTACAAGGCACCCCCTTATTGGAGTAGGGACAACATTGCCACCCGTGCCCTAGACTGTGGCATTCGAAACACCGGCGCTCTCGTTGTCTCCATGCCCTCCTCGTATGGAACAGGACGGGAACATCCACCCCATTGTGTCCTCAGTCAAGTTAGGGGCCTCTGTCTGACAGTGAGGAGAACACTCTTTTTTGTTGGAAGACCTGTTCTTTCCTTTCCAGGTCCACCCTTTACTCTGGGTCACAATGACGGTCTGAGTCTCTCCTTATTCGAGGAAAAAAGACCCCTTGCCATCTGCGCCCCTGTGGACCTTCGTGCGACATTTGTGGGCTTTTGGGGCAGGATGCTTTTAGTGTCGACAGTGATCAACCGGTGTTCTACATGCGCCTCTGCCAATTTCGCTCCCACTGCGTGATCCGTCATCACAGCTGTGTCCACTGTCAGATTCCCTGCTACTTGAGTCCGTTCAGTCATATCCCGGCTCAATTCGCTAGGTGATCCGTTATTTTTTTTGGTACTGACATCACTCACCTGCACTGCAGCATTGGCCTGGCTGAAGAATCCCACGTCATGACGCCTCAACCACTCTAGTACAGCCCCTAGGGTCACATTCGCCTTCTCCTCCAGCCTTGCAATCACCTCGTTTTATTCCTGCACAACCTGCAAAATAGACTGTACAGGGTGAAGGACCCCCTCCAACTCCCATACAGTCAGCAACAAGTCACTTAAGTCAGCTGGTGGTAGATTCATGTTTCTACTATACTCACGTGCTGGCTGCGAGCCACAGAGTCAATGCACCACTTGCGCAGATTCAGTCTGGTCTTCCATAGGCTTAGGAGTGACATTCGTTGGACCCGCCTTTAACCAATCATCAGCGGGCACGACACACACTATCCAATCCTTTGCCTACTTTGGGGTGGGCTTTCCAGTCCTCCACCGCTCCCTCCAGTCTTTGATGGAGTCTGACAGGGAGATGTTCTTTCATGCATAGGTCTTCCGGTTGATCCTTATCCGACAGCAACCCCACTTCTTCTGATGTCCCCTCACTATCTCCCCACGGGTCAGCATGCTTCAGCCACAGACATGGATCCAGGCAGTCCCCATTCAAAAAACATGACCGGGGGACAGTAAAGTACTCACCACTAACTGATTTGAGACTTACCTCCTGGATCCTGTCTTTCGGGGCGATCTTCCTCTGAGGGTTTTCTTCAGCTCGTATGCTGACCCGGGCTTCTGCCACGGCAACGCAGGCTTGAAAGGTCGCTGCTCTTGGGACTTGCCTATTTTTCTTCCTCCCCATCAGTAGGAACAGTGCCTCCGTGGACCTCTTATTGAACAAACTGCTGGTAGCAGAGGGTGTGTGTGTCCCACAGCGTGTGCGCGTCTTCGTCTGCTGTGCCAGGCCGTTCACAAAATTAGTTTTTCAACAGACATGGACACCAATTGTCCCAAAACACACACGTTTATTCTCTTTTCCAATTCCTATACACAACGCAGTATCAATCACCACCATTCACAATTCTTTTTGTCTTCTTCTTCTCCTTCGTTCTGCCTCCTCCATTCCTGTCCTGCAAGCTCCGTCCTCTTCCACCCGACTCCAGCCCTCGAAAGGAGTGAGGTGGCCTCCTTTATCCTGCTCCATTTGTCTCGCAATTGACATCCAGCAGCACTTTCGGGTGTGGCGGAAATGCTGCATATAAACCCAGCTCCTTCTCTGGCAGCACCTCCTGACTCCAGAACTGTCCAGGCACCCCCTGGCAGTGGCCATGGACCCCTGCTGGGTTGAGCTTCCAAGCTCCAGTTCGATGTAAACCAGGGGGGCTTCTATCTCGTGTCCCGGAGGAGGTACTGCTGGTCATATGTCCCTTCCCCAGACTTCTCTACAAAAGGGCTTCCCGGCCAGGCAAGATTAGCCGTTTATCACACTGTCACTCCCTCAGCTGAAGCTCGTACCACAGATGTTAAACAGTCCCCTTTGGATTGTTTATGCACATATACATACACAGTACATACATATATACATATATATACATACATATATATATATACATATATATATATATACACATATATATATATATATATACATATACATATACATATGCACATATATATATACATATACACATATATATATACATATTGTCAGGGATGCCAGGGGCCATGACCCGGCCGGGACGCCAGGAGGGACCGGAAGAGGGTCAGAGCCCTGCCTGGACCACGGGGTTTGCCTTCCGGGTTGCTTTGGGGGCCACGGGTCGAGGGCATGGAAGCCCTTCCCTGTAGGGGCCCGGGGTCACCGCCAGGAGGCGCCCCAATGCCTTGGGGCTTGTTTCCCCAGCACTCCCGCCACACCAGGCAGTGCTGGGGAAGATTTATGACGGCGCCGGAGAGCAGCCGGGAGGACAGCCGCACTTCCGCCACTCTTGGGCGTGGCCAGAAGATTGCCGGGAACACCTGGGGCTCATCCGGTCCTCCATAAAGGGGCCGCCTTCATTCAGGGCTAGAGTCGGGTGGAAGAAGGACGAGGCAAGAGGCGTTGTGGAGGCGCCCGAGAAGAAGGCATTGTGGCCAGGACTGAGTGACTGTTTTGGGGTTTGTGCACGTGACTGGGTCTGTGTGACCATTGGCTGGGGTCTTAGTGACCCATTATTGTAAATAATTTGTATAATAAACGTGTGGTGGTTTGATAACAACATGTCCGCCTGTCTGTGCCCGGGTGGCGTTCACATCTGGCGTAGCCGGCAGGATGCTCCGCCTGTTCCAAGGCGGGGACCTGTTATCAAAAAATTTGTTGTGGACGACCCGGCGCAGCAGGGGACCCCACCCACGTGCCGCGGGTGCTGCGTGCACACAGCCCCGCGGGGTAAAGGAACCCCACGGACCGCCAGGGGTCCGCAGGAAGGCCATGTTTCCCTGATGCGAGCAGGTGGCGTGCCTACAACGAGTGCAGCGGTCTCCTACAAGCAGGCCGTTGCTGAAGGCGCCCGGGACCGCATGGCGTCAAGAAAGGCCACGCCGAGGAAGTGTCCTCGGTTTGAGGAGTCCGGGAAGGTGAGTTCCCTGCCTAGCGGCAGCCGGCCCATGGGGACCGGGCGTGTTTTCTTTTGCAGGCAGGGACCTCCCGGATCCACGCCGGTGGCAGGCGATGCTGGTCGCGGGCTCCGCAGCGTGGCGGCAGCCGCAAGGGCTGTGGAGGAGGAGACGCTGCAGCTCGAAAGGCGCTGGCAACAGCAGGGCTGCCGGCAGGCACGTCGCCACCGCAGAAGGGGAGGCAAGATGGCCGCGGACCAGAAGTCCCTCCCCCTGACAGGCACGCGATTGGACGGTGTGTCTTGGGCCCGCCGATGACTGCAGAGAGGCGGGACCAAGGAATGTCCATCACGGGCAGGGGGGAGACCCGATTGGGCCGGAGGAGAAGGCCCACAGGAAGTGGCCGGCGCTGGAGGCTGACAGAAAGGTAGGCTCAGCGCCGCTTCACTTCCGTCTTTGCCGGCTGCTTTGGCGGAGCTGGGGGTGTCCCTTCAGCCCACCGGGCAGCGTGTGTTGCAGGTGCTTTGTAACCTCCGGGCTGAGGTGCTGGAACTGGAGAGGAAGGCGTCGCGGCGCTGAGACTGTTTCGATCACCAACGGGACGGCGCGACGCTGGAATCTCCAGCCGGAGAGTTACAGCGGAGACGGTGAGTACAGCCGACTCCGTACAGCATACGGGAGGGTCTGTTGAAAAGGCTGTGATGATAACGATCAGTTCCGAGTAAGCAGCCCTCCGACAGGAGATGCGGCGCCATGGGCTGTATGCGCGGCGAGGGGGGAGTCCGAGAGGACGCTGAGTGGTCACGGGCTGCTAAGTGCCCCGGGTCCTAGCGCCCTCCGCCCCAAGTCAGCTGCGGTCTTGCGCCGCACTATAGGGACGCAGACGGGACAGAGGCGCCTTTTATCCCATAAGGAGTCTCAAATCGTCATGGCGTCCCAGAGTGAATGGAGGAATAAGAGGCTGGGTGCCGATTCCTCCGATATGTTGCGGACGCAGACGGAAAGGGGCTCGTGTTGGTTAATACGGAGTCGCATATCGTCAAGGCGTCCGAAAGTGAAGGGAGGATTAAGCGGCTGGGTGCCGCCTCCCCAATACGGTGAGACGCGTTGCTGGGTGCACGCGTACGGCTGGCTGCCCTCTGGGAGAGCAGAGGGAATCCCTGAGGCCGGCGGAGAGAGAGCAGGCGGTGCCGACGGCTCCATCATTGAGAGGGACACGGAAGCCGCGGAGAGGGTGCCGATCAGGCAAGTGCCGGGCGATTGAGGGGGGAACGCTGCCCGCATGCGCACGAGCTGGGTGCTTTGGCAGCGGTTCTGCCCCTGTGTTCTCTTTGTAGGGACGGACCCGGCGAGCTGAAGGAGCCCCTTCGTGCGGAACAGCCCTCTGATGTCGGGCCGCCTGCGAATAATCTCTGCTGGTGCGCAGGTGCGTCACAGCTGGAGGAGCCTACGGGGGAACGAGTGGCTCGGAACAAAGGGGCGTGGAGGCCTCGGAGGGGGTGCCGATCGAGGAGGCCCCGGGGTGCCGGTAAAAGGGGGGAGCACAACCTGTGCGAGGCACAGGGATGCACCAAGGGCTGGTGCTCGGATTGTGTCTCCGCCCCTGTCCCTGCTAGGAGTGCGGGGCCGGACCCCGGCTATCCTCGAGTGGGGCCCGCTTTGGCTCTGCTGCCCTCGCGGGACGGGTCGCTCTTACCCACGAGTGGTCTTCGCTGGCTGTGGGGCACTGTCAGGGATGCCAGGGGCCATGACCCGGCCGGGACGCCAGGAGGGACCGGAAGAGGGTCAGAGCCCTGCCTGGACCACGTGGGGTTTGCCTTCCAGGTTGCTTTGGGGGCCACGGGTCGAGGGCATGGAAGCCCTTCCCTGTAGGGGCCCGGGTCACCGCCAGGAGGCCCCAATGCCTTGGGACTTGTTTCCCCAGCACTCCCGCCACACCAGGAAGTGCTGGGGGGAAGATTTATGACGGCGCCCGGAGAGCAGGCGGGAGGACAGCCGGCACTTCCGCCACTCTTGGGCGTGGCCAGAAGATTGCCGGGAACACCTGGGGCTCATCCGGTCCTCCATAAAAGGGGCCGTCTCCCTTCATTCAGGGCTAGAGTCGGGTGGAAGAAGGACGAGGCAAGAGGAGTTGTGGAGGCGGCCCGAGAAGAAGGCATTGTGGCCAGGACTGAGTGACTGTTTTGGGGTTTGTGCACGTGACTGGGTCTGTGTGACCATTGGCTGGGGTCTTAGTGACCCATTATTGTAAATAATTTGTATAATAAACGTGTGGTGGTTTGATAACAACATGTCCGCCTGTCTGTGCCCGGGTGGCGTTCACAATATATATATATATACATACATATATATATATATACATATATATATATATATACATATATATACATATATATATATATATACATATATATACATATATATATATATATATATATATATATATATATATATATATATATATATACACACACACACACATTTATCTTCTTAAACTGCTTACTTCTATAAAAGACTCTAGGGAGCCAGAGC
>NW_024380641.1:0-8707 GCF_016835505.1 Polypterus senegalus | reverse complement strand
GTTAACATGTCGCAGAGGTTAAATCAATGCAAGATGAGCGGTGATCGAGACGATATCACCAGAATCTCCCATGCTAAAAGTTAGCAAACGTTCAAGTTTCCTGAAACTGTCAGTGTTGATTTCCAAATGTGGATGCATGAAAACGTCAAATGAAGAAACATCAGTGGCTGTCCTAGCTCATTCATCAAGAGCCCACAGTAGCACTCCGCATGTCACTGGAGAGTGGCATTAGTCAACATCCTCTCGGGCGGATATTAGCTACTCACAAATGGCACCCTTACAAACTCCAGCTACTGCAGCATCTCAACGAGGAGACCAGATCGGCCACTGAATTGCAGAATGGGCAAACAAAATTGAACAGGACCCTCAGTTTACTAGAAGATTTTGTTCAGTGATGAGGCAAACTTTTATGTGAATGGTGAAGTAAAAACAAAACCCCCTAGACTTTATCTTTGGGTCATCTGAAGGCAATTGTCTATGCGTGAAGATATCAGATGTGCAGCAATTGAAACTACTTGGATATCAAAGCCTGTGCTAGCATTTCTCCTACGGTGTTGCTATCAGTGTGAAGAGTGGAGAAGAGGGTTGCATTGACAATCCAACACAATGGCAGACATTGAACACATTTTATAAGTGGTCAGAAACTTGTAAATAACTCATGAAAGAATAAAGTTACGCTAAAACCAGCACACCATTGTTTCTTCTTGTGAAATTCCCAAAAGTTTGATGTGTCACATGGCCCCTTCCATTGAAAACAAAAGTTGGATCCAAATGGTCATTCAAAATGGCCACCATGGTCACCACCCATCTTGAAAAGTTTTCCTCACATATACTAATGTGCCACAAACAGGAAGTTAATATCACCAACCATTCCTATTTTATTAAGGTGTATCCATATAAATGGCCCACCTGTACTTCAAAAATCATTACAATGCAACATTTAGTACATTCAGTCGCCTCACATTTGACACAACAGATTACCAAAAAGGCCAATTTAAATAAAACAGATGAACCAGACGCATGACATTGCATTTATATAACGCTTGTTAGCCCCTTACAGTGCTTTACATGAGGGTTGGGGTACCAATGTCAGCACCTACCTGTGCATTCTTTCTGCCAGTACCACCTCACTACTTTTAATTATTAGGGCGTGAAGGGGTGAGAGAGAGAGACAGAGTAGCCAATCAGGGACAGGGGATGATTAGGGGCCAGAATGACGGATTGGACTCAGCCTGACACTCTGCCTTTCAAAGGATGTCTAGGATCATTAGCATTACTAATCAATAAGCTGGATTACATAAATCAAAGCTAATAAAACTTTTTCAACTACTGGAGAAAGTAGCACAAAAATGAAAGGTGATGCAAACATTCAATTTTTTAAAAGTATAAATAAAGAATCACCTGACCTTAAAGTATAGGTAGCTGTATTTTTCCAGTCAAAGATATTTCATTACATTATATTGTGATAAAAACCATTTTTACATCTGTATCATTTTAAGGGACAAAGAATTCTGAACATTCCCTACAAGCAAATCTTAAGTGCTATTGTTTGGGACCAGATATATCTACCATTCAGTCGGTTTTGAACACAGCCATTACCAGACTACACTCATCATAATGCATGGTGCAGTGACAGAGACGCGCCTCAGAACAGTAGAGACGGTCCTTTCACGGAGTCTGCATGTCTCCCAGCGCCGTGTGGCTTCTACCCAGAGACAAGCAGGTTAGCTCAGGGGTCCCAATCCAGTCCTGAGAGCCACAGTGGCTGCAGGTTTTGTTCTGACCTGGTTGCTGAATTAGAAAGCATTCTTGCAATAAAGCACTAACAAGCTATGAAATTAAATGAACTCTGCTATGTCAGGTCATTCTCTATATCCTAGATTTTCTTTCCCTTCTATCATGCAACTGATTTGAAGGCTAAAATGGATCTAGTAATTCTCAGTCCTTCACTTTTTCCCTCATTTTCTTCCAAGTATTTAATTAAACCCAATAGTGCAGATAAATACACACAGGTGTAAATGTAAATAAGCTAAATGAGAAATGCTGCCTCTTTGTCATTTGCATTGTTATTGATAATAAGGAGCAATTCAAATAGCTGTTTACACAAAATTAAGCAAATAAGGGCTCAAAATCACTAAAGTGAAGCAGAAGTGTTACTTTAGCAATAAGTGCTTTTATTAAGCAACTGGGTTGGAGCAAAACCTGCAGCCACCGCGCTCTCCAGGACCACCGGATTGAGGACCCCTGGGTTAGGTGAACTGGCTTACATGCTAAATTGGCCCTCGAGTGTGTGTGTGTGGTTGTGTTCACCTGTGGTGGTGCACTGGCACCCTGTCCAGGGTTTCTTCCTGCCTTGCACCCTATGCTAGCTGGGAAAGACCAGCACCCAACAAGACCCTACATCACAGGCAGGTTAGGTGAAAGTGTGATGCTAATTTGATCCTAGTGTGTGTATGTGTGTGTGTCACCTTCAAAGGACTGGTATCCCGTCCAGGGTCTGCGCGCTTTGTGCCCCATGCTAAGCTCGCGACTCGACCTGGTCTGGCTAGGCCCGCTTAGAAGATGACACAACAGGAAATCATTACCAGTGAAGGCAGTGAGAACGCCCTCACTAATGGAAATGTTCAAATATGGCATCAGATCTGCTCCCAGCACAGAACAACAATGCAGAAAAAGCAGTTCAGCACCAAAAGGACCCTAGAAGTGTAACCAATGAAGCTTAAAAACAAAATAGCAGAATTGTTTACCTACAAATACAAAAAGAGCAGCAGTGCCAAGTGATTTTTATATTATTAGTGTGACCAGTAGGAGTGAGCAGCATCTCCAACCACAGACACAAGTCCCGTGATAATAAAGAAGGTTTAGTTTCAAATACCTTTTGAAAAGATTTCAACACTGGCATAAACACAACAACACTTCTTCTTCTATTTCTTTCTGCTTTTGCCTCCACACCTCCCAGGTGAGCTTTGAGGAAGAAACCCGAGGAAGACAGGACAAGTTCAATCAATTAGATTTTTATTCAGTCACAGATTTTGTACTCGATTCTACTTTTGCAAGACAGAAAGGCAAAGTTACATTTTTCGATTGGTTTTTATAATTTCTTCTTCCTTCCCTTCCCTATATTTCTTAAAAAATAAACATACCGTCTTACTTAAGCAGTTTATTTCTAGTACACCAATGGGCCATCTGTTCTTATTTTTCCACTTGTCAGATAGACCCTAAAGAAGGAAAGGTCATCTTTTCTGTGTCAACTAAGACACGTTTCTAAAGAAACTGGAAATTGTCCTTGGTCGGCTTACTGCAACGTCTATGACAGACGCCTGTATGAGTAACTCCGTCGTACAGCAAAATGGCTGTGTTCTTATTAACCCCAAGTAGCTTGCAAGCAGTTCATCTTTCTCTCACAGCTGACTTAACTTGCCTGAATGAGGCCGAGTGACTTCTTTGGTACTGGGCATATCCCGCTGGAAGCACTTCCAGGTCAAGTGGAACTCCATGAAAGCAGAAAGCATAAATCCCTGCAGCACCCGTAGAGCACCCAACAGGGCTGCTCCACGGCACCACTGTTTCCAGTATGCCCTGTGGGAGTCCATTTGGGTACTGAGGCCTCTAGGATATGGAGCCCTCACTAATCGCTTCTGCTCACCAGGGCAAGTGTCCTTTTCTTGCCCTGTTGGGCTGCTAGCACACTCCACAACTTGTTAGCCCCTCCTGCCATCTTCACGCAAACACAGAAAGTCACGTGCCTTTTCTTTCCCCTGCCTGGCCTATCTTGGCAGGGAAGCGCTGAGGCATGATGGGCCATCTATGCCATTAGTCGGTTAAAACAACTCAAATCTGCAGCAATTTCAACCTTAATTTTGTGACTGGAAGTAACACAGGAGTTTCACTTCCATAACTTCAAAAGCCACAATTGAGCAATCTGAGAGTAGAAACTGTTCACACCCAGTCTCATTCCCTCAAAGCAGCAGTCCTGATCAGGCACAACTGAAACTAAAAAACACTTCCCCAGTAATCCTGCTATGACTGGTCCCTCACCCAATACCTTCAAGTCAGGCACTGAAATAAAACGCGGTAATTGTGAAAAAGTCCTCCGTGTCAAAACAGATGAAAGTTTTAGAGAACAGCGTCGCTCTTTCAAGAGATTGAACCTCACACGGAGTGAGAAGCTAAATCTGAGGATTTGCATTCATACCGCCATTTGGCTCACAGTTCTATTTCCACATCCTGTGAGGCTGCGTGTTTATGAGGAAAAGTGAAATAACTTACAGTAGGTTGAATTCGACTGGCTAGGAGGGGAGGATAAAGCTGCAGTATGCCCTTCGCTTAATTAAAATTCACAGCTGCAAAGTACAGTATTAAATAAACTGCAACAAAACTGATCTCCTGCAAATTGGCACAAAAGCTAACTCTAAGAAAAATGAGCTCCTTTTCAATTACTCTGCATGACCTCTTCAGACGCTTCTGCTGAAAGGGTTCACGTGTAAAGTTTTATTCCTCCCTTTCTTAATCCACCACATAAACCACATGAAGAAACTTTCTTACTCCACCTCGCCACATATCCGCGGTTTGTCCTTCCTCTCCTTTCTAAGGCTGAGAGACATGTCCATGCTTTTGTCACATCCTGAATCGATTATTGATCTCACAGTTGATTCAAAACTCCTCCTCAAGAGTCCTGACACTGACCACCAACACCAAAAACATCACAGCCATCCTGTTCTCTCCACTGGCTCCCTGTGTCTCACAGGATCCAATATATTAATAACCTACAAGGCTCTCACACCGACTACACCAGTGACCATCGCCATCACTCTGCTCTGTTCTCCATAGGTCCTCTGGTTCTGGCCACCTTGATGCCCCACACTAACCTGCACTCTATGGCTGACGGGGCCTCTGCTGTAGTGCTCAGAGCTCACTCAAATTAATAAGATCAGCACCATCCATTCTTTTAAAACAACTTAAAACCTCAGCTGTTCAGGAAGGCTTTTAACTTAACCAAATAGTCTGCCCTTTCTTTTAGTTTACCTCTGTCCTGATGTTTCGTGATAATGCAGCGTAGGTGTGTGTGTGTGCGCGTGTGGTGTGTGTGTGTGTCAAATCATGTTAATCTGCTCAGGCATTTCTTCCAGTATTGAATTTAGCATAATTAATCTGGTTTGATTTCTTATTCGATTCGTAATGCTTCATATACCCGGCATTTATCTGTGTGGTGTTCTACGAGAAAATATTTATCCATGTTACATATACCTGTTGATTCTTCTGAGACTCTGTAAATGTGAATTTCCCTTGGGATTAATAAAGTACCTATCTATTCTATCTAAAGTGCCTTGAGAATAGGAACGGCACTATACAAAAAAAAGAGTGCATTACAAATTGAAATTTTCATGCAGAGCCGAGGTAACAAGTCAATACTTCAAAACTGTATACTAAAAGGTCGGGTCTTAAACCTGAAAACCCCGACTCTTTTTATGACCGCTTAAAAAATCCATCCATCCTTTACCCAACCGCATTCCAACCCACGGGTCACAGGGTCTGTGGAGCCAATCCCACCCAAACACAGGGCACAAGGCAGGAAAAAACCCCGCAGGGCAGCCGCCCGCAGGGTGCAAAACAAACACCCACATCAGGCGACACGCCAGGGACAATTTAGGATGGCAACGCCTAACCTGTATGTTTTTGACTGTGGAGGCCACGCGACACCGGGAGGAATGAAACTCGGTCTCCAACTGAAGGCAGAGCGCTACCATTCGCCCCCCCATCTTCAAAATGCCCTTAAATTTTATTTTTACATCTTCTTACTCCTCCAATTTTACACCAGTTTCTAGACACATCAATTTGTTGCAGCAGCGCGTTACTAATTTCTTTTGCTACTTCATACTTTTTAATTTAAAACCAGCCTCATATGTTTTTTCGATCAACGCCCATTGAAGATAAGGATGTTCTTTATAAAGGTGTATAGTGTGAGATGCAAAAAACACAAAACAGTGTAAACGGGTTTGAATAGTTTGGGTATCACCGTTGGTCAGAGTAGGCACAATGGAAATAAAAGGCCGGGTGATCTATGGTTGCTCTTCAGGTGGGCGTTAGCTCTTGGACCAATAGTGTAGTTTTCCCAATTAAAATTTTAATCGACCATTATAAAATACCAGAAATTACACTGTAAAATCAAATCCCGACTTATCCGTAGAATTTAAACCCTCGAGTATATATGGTAGTTGGGGAAAAAAAAATAGCAGAACAGCTTAAACAAACTTCAACTACAACAAAAGAAAAATGTACACGGTGCGGGGACAAAAATGCCCATTCTTTTATCAGTTCTTCTTACCTGGACGCCCTTTCCCCCTTTTAGCCTCTTGCTGCCTGCTTTGATAAATTAATCTGCAAGTCCAGTTTTGTTAATAATCTTTGGCTGAATTCCTCAGGTTCAGTTGGTCAACGTCAGGTTCCCGAGGGCTCGGGGAAGAGAGGAATCACCCTCTTCTGCCATCGCTAAGCCCTCGTCGTGGCAGCACAGCACTCTCCTTCCTTTGGAGACTCCGTGAATTCAGTCCATTGAACAAGAGAGCACTTCTCCAAATAACAGGAATATGAAGACTCTTCCCTTAAAAAAATGCAATCGTACAAAAAGTTTGTTGGCCCTTTTTAATTTGCTCCATCTGTAAGAAAAGTGGGGAAACAAATATTTTTTTTTTTTGAAGGAAATATCTAAATAGTGATCATGTTTATATTTTGTACATTGAACTCCCCAAAATTGTACAGCCAACTTATTTCAATTAGAAAAGTCTAAAATTCTACTTTAGTATTTTGTTGAAATCATCCACAATATATTTCAAAGAAGGAAATCTACAGCACCTTTTAATAAATATTATGTATGAAATATGGTTAACATGCCACCACATGAAAAATAAACTCATTGAGTATTTCCAACTCTACCAAATATGAAAATGTCATTAAAACAGTGAGGACAACGAACTGTCATAGTTTGAATGCACCCCAAAATTCTACAAATTATACTAACAATTTATTTTGGGAACCAGTAATTAAAATACAAATTTGTAAGGGGCCAGGTCACAGAGATGGAAAAATGGGAAGCCTCTAAAGGGGGACAGGCACCTCGCTTAATATGTGTCAAGGTGCATTTGAGAGGCTTGCTGCAGGCTCATCTGACTACTCACTGATGGCAACAAATCTCCCATTTCTACACGCCCTGAGAAACTCCACGGAGGGACTGACCCCTCCACTATAAAAGGGCATGGCGCGTCCCACTCAGGAGATAGCAGGAGGATGACTGGAGCCCTACCTGAAAGCAAAGTTCCATGGAACGATGCCCCTATTTAAGTTTTGTTAACCCGCTTTTCATTTTGCTTCATCAAGGGCCTGCTTTGGTTAAGAACTGTGCATTTATGAAAAGGACAACCCTGTCGGTGGTCCGACACTTCCTCCATAACCAGTTTACTCCCTTGGTTGACATGTTATTAACAATTGAGGCAGTTTTTGTTAAACCCATCTCCCTACAAACAAAGAGAAGTTATGTTTCATTCATCATGTCACAGAGCTGGAATCGCTGAGTCATTTGCAACTTCCGTGTAGCTCGCCCTACCAAGTAGGAAAGTAATGCCGAAGTTACGATATATTCGCCATCACGGTGGAACTGGGAAGTCAGAATCGCCGCTGCATCCTTTGCAACTCCCATATGTTCATTACTACCCAGGTGGAAAATACACCCATGACAGCTGGCGTTCTGCAACAAACACTAACTAATAGTTCTGCCGTCAGATCGACAAAGAAACTGACGAGCAAGAAAGGTGCAAGAAGGTATGTTATGTCTAAAAAGATTTTATGCTCTTGGAGACAACAAATAGTACAACTGGAAGCTGCAATTAAAAACTGCACAAAGCAACTACTGAGCAAATGTATGATCAGTAGCTGCATATTAGGTAACCTCATTTACTCCATTACTGTTCGTCTGGTAATGTTAACATTTACCTTCTCATATCCGTATATGGATTAAGGTGATCATCCATTTAAAGTAAATAGTTCTAACAAACAGATTAAACCCATAAAGTGTTACTGTAATTCCTTTCCAGGAGCCAGCCATTTTGGACCGATGTCATAACTTGAAGTCAGAGAAAGTAGGACTGAAACACCAGCCCAGTGTTTGGTTTGGAGGAGTTTGAGGCACATTTTCTTTGTGACACAGGAAATTATGAGTTGCAAGTTTTCGTTTTTTTAGCCTGGAAGCAAAACTTGGTTTCCGACTCAAGTGTGTTTAGATAAGTCGGCCATTTCTGATTCAGGTTCAGTCTCGGCCCAGTGCAGTGCACGGCCAAAATCAGCTGCACCAATGCAGCCACAGGGTGAGTGAACAACAGTGCGATGGGGTCGAACAAGGTGAACATTTAGTCCCTAGCAGTCCTCACCTGTCCTATCTTTAAAGCTCTTTAAATGTTACTTGACATCTACCACATGCGGGAGGCTCAGCTGAGCTGCAACAACAGCACATTTGGTGAAGCCAAGGCCCACAAATAACTGTTGCTCTGCGCCATCTGATGAAGACCATGGAGCGCTGCTGCTTCACCACCTGAGGCCACAGGTCCGCAGCCCTCGACCCTCTGCAGTTCATACAGGGAAGTGGGAGCGGAGATGCCATCATCTATATGCTTCATCGATCCCTCTCCACCTGGACAGAGGCAGTGGTGCTGTAAGA
>NW_024380640.1:0-8595 GCF_016835505.1 Polypterus senegalus | reverse complement strand
TTCATTCCTTGGGTAGATGAATTAATCGTAATATTCTGGTTTGTCTCAATCGTATACTGCTTGAATGTTAGCACAAGGTTGCAGGTATCTTGACTACTTTTTTAAAATTCTATTTCGTTCAATTTAGTAAAATTTCACTTTGCTACTCCAAAGCAAACGAGGCTTCACAATTGCAAACTTATCCCATCCTGAGAGAAACAAAATTACATGATTTGTGTTGTTTTGAGGGGGTGATTAGGTGACTTTGTGACCAATCAGCTGTGAGTTATAAACATTTTAGTATTAGACCTACTGTGGATGACAGCAATGGGATTTATCTTTTAAAAGTCTTGGTAATTTCATGAGTGTGCAAGTTAAGTGCTAATGTCATTTCTTGACTTTCCTAAATACTGTAGCTTCACTGTAAATGCCTATGTTGTTGTAACTGCACAAATGTGAATTGTTGTCTCTCTTCTGCAACAACAAAAAAAAAAAATAAGCGAACAAAAGTAAGATTTATAAGCACACACTTTATTTCACTATGTGCAATTAAGGAAACAGACAAACCTGAAAAATGTCTTTGCTAGACATGTAAAAAAACAATTATAAAATCATTTATGATGGGATCACAATGTTTTTACAGAACTTGTAAACCAGACACAATAATGTATGTAAACTGGAGAATAAACACTGGGATTATTTAGTTGAGGTGCATGAATATGTTGACACACATCCGAGATTGTTCATTAACTGAAACTGGAAAGACCAATGGAATACAATAGTTGTGAGTTGACTGCTAGAGATGTAAACTCCATTTGACAGATTTTCAAACATGACTGTAAGAGCTTTTGGGATGATTGTAAAATTTGTCAGATTGATAAACAAATATCTTCACTCAAAAAGGTTTAAATTTGGGACTTTTCAAACTATATTACTAATGAGGCTGAAGCTACTGTATATGGCATCTTTCATATTTTAAGGTCCAACCCCTAATGCAGTTTAGATAATTTCAATTTGGAGAGGAGTGTCCAGTGTATACCCATAAACAGAATTATGACATAAGTAACTTTTGACAAGATATACTCATAGAACAGTCTCCTTTTCTCAGATATGTCTAAGTTGCCTAAGTAAACATGGTGAATATGTGAATATGTAAAAGTACTAAAAAGATTTTCTTTAATTCTAGCTAAATCATTTTATAGCTTGGACACTGACAAATAATTAGAAAACTTAGGAAAATTTGCCTTATCAAAGTTCATGACTGGCAAATGCAAAATAAGTATGCTGAAGTATTTCGATATTTACAACAGAGATAATCAAAAGGTGCAAACATGTTATAAATGTAAAGGTCTCTGAAGATTGAGATTCCTAATGACTTCCATAAATTAAATAATAATAGACCGCTGTAATGCAAAGTTTTCCTGCAATGAAGCAGCAGATAACAGAATCTCTATTTTCATATGTTCTACATTTGTTCCATATTTTGTGTGGGTAAAGCTTATTCTGAATAATAGTAAATTGAAGAAAATTATTGATAACATCACGGTATGTGAAGAGTTTCTTCCAAGAAGCACCTTCAAATGACACAAATTATAAATCATGGTGATTTATAACCAGTGATCTAATTGGGAAACATTAAGGATAGTGATTATTTATTGCATAAGCAAATTGTAAGGCATTTATGGGAATGCTGTCTTATAAATTGCTTTCTAATAATTCTTAACCAAAACATGAATGGGCAAATTGGTCCACTGAAAGCAAGGATGCTTGTGTAAGTGATTTGGAAAATTTACTTTCACTGCAGACACAGAAGCAAAGTCTATCTGATCAATTAGGGGCAGGCTCCCAATTTTCATGGATGGCTAATGAAGTTTCCTGTATATTCACTTCTTGGGAAACAAAGATTTTTATTTTAATAAGTCTAATGTGACATGGTGTATACCCTTAATTTTACAATAAGCATAGTTTGCTTTCTTAATTGTTCTTTGAGCTTAATATAGTAAATGTAGAATATACATAATGATATTGTGTGCAGAGGGTACAGAAATATAAATACCTGGAAGTGTAGCTGGATGATGAATTGGACTGGACTGCAATACTGATGAGCCGACTATACTTCCTTAGAAAGCTGGCGTCCTTCAACATCTGCAATAAGATGGTGCAGATGTTCTATCAGACGGTTGTAGCGAGCGCTCTCTTCTACGCGGTGGTGTGCTAGGGAGACAGCATAAAGAAGAGCGATGCGGCAGTGCAACAGGCGATGAGCAGGCTCCAGACATTCATGGAGAATCCACTTCATCCACTGAACAGCATCATCACCAGACAGAGGAGCAGCTTCAGCGACAGATTGCTGTCACTGTCCTGCTCCACTGACAGACTGAGGAGATCGTTCCTCCCCCACACTATGCGACTCTTCAATTTCACCCGGGTGGGGGAACATTAACGTTAACATTATACAAAATTATTGTCTGTTATACCTGCATTTTTATCACTCTTTAATTTAATATTGTTCTTTATGTATGCTGCTGCTGGAGTATGTGAATTTCCCCTTGGGATTAATAAAGTATCTATCTATCTATCTATCTATCTATCTATCTATCTATCTATCTATCTATCTATCTATCTATCTATCTATCTATCTATCTATCTATCTATCTATCTATCTATTCTGTATTTTAGTAATTCTTGACTAAATAGAAAAACAAAAAGAAATTTTGGTTAATCAACTGGTTGTCATTTAAAGGAAACTTCTTACTATATAAAAGCAGTCGGGATTGTCCTTCCGTCCCGTGAGTGCTACGCAGGCACGGAGTTTCACACACGCCTCGTCCATTTTGCAATGCACGATGGGATTTGTAGTTTCATTTTTCCAGGTAAAAGATGATTTTCTACTCCAGATTGTGCGATATCTTCTTCTTCTTTCTTACTATATAAAAGCGGTCGGGATTGTCCTTCCGTCCCGTGAGTGGAAAGCGTAGCGGTATTCCGCTGATCACAGACTTACTACTTGCAGCTTGCGGTACGTAGCGACATCATGTGAGCAGAGTTCTGGTGCTCCCATCGTTCCCTTGCTTTTGTGCGCGATGTGGTGGAAAAATAGACAAAATATGTCTCTGGAAATAATTCATGTTGATGGAGTACAAATTCCTCACAGCGTAGTAAATATCAGGGGGGTTCAAAAGGGCGACCTCAATATAGAAAAAAAGTTTAAATTTCATCACAAAAATAACAGAAACTACGAGTATTAAAGTAATACCGCTCAAATGCAATATAACCAAATTAATGAGTTTGTATAAAATATCAAATTGATCTCCATATTGAATTGCCTTAAGAAGTGGTGAACTTAAAAGTCGGTTGCCTTAAAAGTGGATGAGCCTAGTTGAATTATATAGTTTGTACAGTACTCTGTTTTTATATAAAACCATCCTTATTATTCAGTATACAGCATTATCGTTGAAGAGCTTGACTCAAGTATTTTACAGGAAATTATAAGTTTCAGTGCTTTGCGAAACCAAGGATAAAAAAAGGCATATATAAGAGGATTAAAAGCGGAGTTTAAATAACCAAGCCAAATAACAAACTCAATAAGCGTGTCAGATGTGGAGAAATCAATAAACACATTGATTAGGCTCACCATAAAATAAGGAAACCAACAGAGCACAAACACCCCCATTACTAATGCTAATGTTTTTGCAGCTTTCCATTCTCTGCTTTGTACAAGTCTATTTTTTCTCACTTTGGATTTACAAGGATTTACTTTATTTTCCATACTGCTTATTATTTTGGCTTGTCTATGTGCCACTTTGAAAATTTGTCTATATGTACTGATCATTGCAAAACAGGGTACTATAAATGTGCAAGCATTTACCAAGGACCATATTTCATTATAAAGAAGCATACACTTACTACCATTGCATGACAATTGAGCAAGCAAATCTTCATAACCTTTGCTAGAAGTGTCATTGTATATTAATCCAAAACTGTAAATAAATGCAGTTATCCAACCAATACATATAAATATTGCTGCTGTCTTAATGGTGATTTTATTTGGGTAGGACAGTGGATCACAAACTGCATAATAACGATCAATCGCTATAAATCCTAAATGAAAAATCGAAACTGTACAGAGCATCACATTTATGGTTGTATGTACCTTACAGAACACAGTGCCCAGATACCAGCAGGTTTCAATAGTTGTCATAATGCTAAAAGGTAAAACAAACACACCGAGCAAAAGATCTGCAACAGCCAAAGAAAGAACAAGAAGATTATTTGGTGAATGAAGCTGTTTAAAGTGTGAGATGGAGATGACTACAAACAGATTTCCTACTGCAGTCATTAAAACAATAATTAAAAAGAGAGAATACATAACAAACCTAGAAATGGTTGTCCGAGGTATCTTGTAACATAAAATATCATCAAAACAGTAGTCTTCTATGTATGGAAAAGTCAAATTCATTATCTTTTATACTGATTATGAAGAATTCCTTTTAGCAGTGAAATCAGAAATTGTCTGCAATGAAAAACAAATTGAATAGTGCAAAAATATTATCTTTAGTTCAAAAAATTAACAACATGTCATTTCAGTAATGTACTTATAATAATTAAAAGTTAGCCCTTCAATAACTAAAATAATATATTAACAGAAATCACAAAATACCATAAAATGCTAGTGCAACATTCTAGAACAATAAATATATAACTGCATATTTAAAAGATGCCTTATTATATTTTATTTTTAGAATACATAACAATTGTTCACATATCTACTTTTTACAGAGCACAGTTATTTCAGTGAATTGCTTACATTATGTTTACACTGTGAGTCAGATGCAGATTGAACTAGAAGAATTATGGTTTAAAAATTATTTTGTTACTATTACTGTATGATAATGTCTCATAATGAATACAATACTTACACTATATCAGTAAACAGACAAATATACCTTTTTCCAGTTTGAACTGAACAGAACACTGGGCAGAGGACAGCAGTACTCTTTTCTGACTTCAACTCAAAAAAATTAATGTCATGAACAATCGAAAGTATTATTTTTCTAATCTATAATCTTTAAAAATACTTACAGTTTTTAAGTTCAGAATTAAATGTTTTTATGGACATCCATTCTGTTAGAAACTCAATCTGGATCACTGCTGCTAAACACAAGGATATTTGAACCCATGTCTTAGTAATTTGGAGACACTGGTCTTCCTAATATTAGGGCTTAATATTGGAGAAAGGAAACTGTCAAACAATCAATGTAAGGAAAATTAATACATTCGTATATAATGTATTTATACTGTAAACCTAATTAAAGAATTGTGACCAACCTAACTTAAATACTTCTGTGCTAAAGCCAACATGCCAAAGAAAATCCCTCTGAGCACAGAGAGAACATGCAAAATCTTAAAGGAGAGTGAGCTATCACTTGAACCCAGATGCACTAAACATCGTGCTATCCAAAATAACTCATATATGGATCAAAACAGTTTATATCTTGGATTTAATCTAAGAAAATAATAAATGCTCTGAAAAATAGCACAGTAGATCTTTTGCTGTAAAAGCAGTAATATCATATTCAATAGTTTAAGAACTATGTACTTACACTTGATGTTTTTTATCCTAAACATTTATCACTTTTTAATTTTGTAAAGTATTTAATGGCTTTTTGGATTTATTGTAAAATATCTTTTATCTGTTGCCTTTTCACAAAATGTGTTAATTGTTTCAAACTGTGTATTGTACACTAATAAGTTTGTGATTTTTGTTTTTAAATTGAGGCATGCTTTTAATGTTAAAGCTTCGAAATCACAAACAATTCATTTAAATTACCTTAGCAGATTTTGGAAGGCTGACCTTCAGGTGAATTTACTTCATTATGGTTATCCCTGCATTTAAAAAGGCCAAAATTATACCTTAATATATAGGTTTGTTTAAAGAATAGGGAGGAGTCAGAGACAATTCTTCCAGCTTAATTTAGGTACAAAGCAGCACAATTAAACTGATTCTCTAAGGATCTGTATCTTTTTAGTAAATATCTTTTACAAACTTGTCAGCTAGCACTAGTGGTCCTGGTACTTTGGCAGGTTAATTTTTCAATTTTGACATGTAAATAATTCAATAGCATTCTATCATACATATCTACGGTTTATAATCACTTTCCCTTACAAAAGCTGTACAATAAACCAATGAAAGATTTCAATTTTGAATACACCTGACCCTTTTCTAACATCAGTAAACTTCAGGGGGTCTATAACATGGACCACTTTATCTATATTTAAAATACTGTAGCATCTCAGCTTGTACTTGATGAAAATGAACAGAGTTCTATATCTGAGGTTACTGTGATGATAACATAATTCTGTTGTGTCAAAACTTCTGTACTGGAAAACATCTCAACCTAAATTTTGAAATGACTATATCGTAGATATTTTTCTTGACATGAACCATCAGAGTTATGTGGAATGTATGCAAAAATGAGATGACTCCCTATGCATGGGCAAATTAACATCTGCTGATCTCTCTATCTAAAAAGAAAGTATTAATAATGATTGTGGTGATGTCTTGTTTACATCCCATAGGTCTGTTGATCTGGTGAACTAGAAGATAATTACTTTATAAGGAAGTATATGTGAACACATAGTTTACCAAATTACAGATATTGGTTGGCCTAAATTTAGGGATTTATAAAGGAAAAGGGAAACAGTTAACCAACCATTAAAAGAAAAATAATATGTTCGTATATAATGTAAACCCACTAAATTCTTTAAAGATCTGTGACAGTGGATGACCAACCTAACATAAATAGTTATGTGATGAAGCCAAAGTGTCAGGAGAAAATCCCTCTGAACACAGGGAGAACATGCAATCTCTCAATGGACAGTAACCGAGTTTCAATTGAACTCAGATGAACTAAACATTGTGCCCCACAAAGTATCTCCTATATAAATCAAAACAGTTCATAACTTAGAGTTAATCTAAGGAAAATATATATTGCTATGAAAAAACAGACATTTTATTTAAAAAGCATTTATATAATTTTCAGTAGTTTAAGTTTTTGTATGTACTTACACTTCATATTTTTATCAAAAGCTTTTAAAATATTTAAAATCAGCCGTGTCAATTGTTTTTAAAGCTCTTTAGACTTCAGTTCTGGAGATAAAGGATGATATCAAGCAGGGGTAGTTAAAACTTTAGAAATAGTTCCATAAGGGCAAAGGCTACTATAGAGACCGACTTTGGCACAAGTTACAACAGAACAACATAAAGGAAGTGTGGAATGAGGACTGTTACTGACTATAAGCGGACTGTAAAACACCCAGAAGAATAGAATAAGAACAGAGCTAATGACAGGTTTAACTCATTCTTGTCAGCCCACCTCTCTCTTAGCACTGCTACCCTCTGTGTGCAAGCTGAGGAGGTTCCAGAATCCCAATTGCCCTCAGTACCTTGCTGACAACACACCCGTGCTTTCCAGGCCACCTCCAACTTCCAGGACTCTCTATATCTGCTGATCAAGTAAGGAGAGAGCAAGGAAAATGTCACATGAAGAAGACTTCAGGACTGGCTGGACTCAGCTCCAAGAGGCTGAAAACATGCCACATAATCTCTATGCGGTCCCCCAGCATCAGTTCTCAAAATCTCTGAATTTGCAGAAGATTCCCCAGCTGTGGAAAACATCCCGTGTAGTCCCAGTATCAAAGAAATGGCATTCCAGTGAATGGTGGGGAGAAAGACATCCAGGGATTATTCAAACCAGTGACCATAGTGTTATTTTTGGTGGAAAAACATGTATCCATGTACTAAACAACTATGTTCTTATGTATAGGCCTGTAACAAAGTTAAAACTACTCAGAGCTACCCTATTGCAACCAATCTATGCTTCTGGAAGTAGTTAGCAATGGGTTTTATAACAGACTTTCCTACTTTGCATTGTTATACCACCATTTCTCTTCTTGTGGCTACTTTTTCCATAAGTACACACTTTGCCTCTTTAAAGAAATGACCAACCTTGAAGAAGACTGGCTGATTTTTTAAGGGAAATTCTCATCTGCATTGTATTGCCAAAATATAATTTTCTGAATGAATTCCTTTATTTTACAATTCTGCTGATAGTTTTCATTCTAAGGGTGGTGTTGATGTGAATCTTCTGCACGTTTTCTTGACAGTAGTTTAAGGTGTACCGCTGATCTTTTCACCTTTTTGTTAAGTTCTCTCAGAACATCTCTGCATGTATTTGTGCACTTCCTGGTGATGTCAAAGGGTGAGTTTAACACAGATTAGTTGAAAGCTGAATGACTGTCCTGGAATAATTGTGGTGTTGTTCTAGGATCAACTGAAGCCCAATTATATCAGACCATCCTACCAACACATGTGACTGAATCAAAATAAGAAATATGGGAAGAAAAAAACACACAAATATGTCTTTTATTTTAAAGGGATGAGCCAGAACTCACCTAGGAGTTAATATAGTTCATCAGAATCAATGCAGACAAGTTAAAATTTCTAACAGATGCTTGACACAATCAGAATCAACAATTATTTCCATTAATATTAACAGCTAAATATTATAACATCTTAGCATCATAAGCAAAAGGTTGCCTCTACAGGAGAAGAAT
>NW_024380639.1:0-2325 GCF_016835505.1 Polypterus senegalus | reverse complement strand
CATGGGGATCTGTGTTTACGATCATAAACAGAGGTCTGGCAGCCAACTTCTCCTTGGGCAGTTGATCTGAAGGGAATACATCCAGAAAATGGCTGCGTGTCAGTGCCCCAGATACAAGGGTGGTCCTGAGCTGCTCGGTGTCCAGAGGCTGCATGTCTGAACATGTCTACGGCTTAACTGTAGTCGTAAATAACTTGCCGACGCATGTTAATTTCAATGATGTTATCAAAAACCGCATACACAATCATATTCACTGTATCTTGCAGCGGTTCAGCAAATCTTATTTCAGTCCTGAGGTTGCCTGTTTTGATGAGTGAATCGTGTCCTGTTGATTCCATATCAGGGCTTAGGTTGAATGCAAAAAGTGAATAGCCTTTAGCAAACTCTTCACGATCGACTAACAGTGCCTTATCTTTCATCCTCTTGTCTGCGGTTTCCACCAGTTGAAAATATTCTCTGACACAGTGACCATTTGCAAAATCAGGCTGCAGAGGCTTGCTGGGTATCTGCTCTCCATCCAGGTAAAGAGCCATGAAGTTGATGTTGTTATATTTAAAATTAAAGGGCTTGTGTGTAAAGTTGCCACTGAAAGCTGCATTGTCAACAAACCCCAAAACAACCACTTCTGTCAGCTGTCCCAGAAACAGGTTTTCCTGGTTGCAGACACGACTACCAGTAGGTACGCTGAACACCTTCATTTGAACCCGGTCGATTGGGTATTTTGTGTTGCAGGTCATCAAGGCCTCTGCATGGCTCAGTCTGACTCCAGGGTTGACTTGAACTCTTTTCACAAACAATGATGCTGATAATATGGTGACCTTAAATTGATCACCATTGCTCATCAGACAAAAGTCATCCTTATTCCGTACCAACTTTATTTTCACATCAACCCCATTAATTAATAATTTCTCTTGAAAGAACAGATCTGCATGGATGTGACCTAATAAATCAACCCTGCGGCTTCTGGTCGAGTAAGCAGCCCTTTTATTGAACCCCAAATTTGGGCCATCCAGAGCAGTGACTTCGTGGTGACCGGGTGTGTCTTTATAGAACAGTCCAGCTGAAAATTGTGTTTTCAGGGTCTCGTCTCCGTAATTTAGTATGGTTTCGATAAAGGCTCGATATGGGTAACAGTTATTGCTCTGGCCAATCAGTCTGTCCACGATGGTGATGTCCACCTGACTGAACAAAGAAGCAATCGGGTAGTTTACAAGGGCAACATGTGAATCGGCAGCCAGAGTTGTTCCATCATTTTTATGTATTTTACAGCTTAAGTATAGGAGGGTGTTGAGGTCCAGGTATTGATCATTTCCGGCAATCAAACTCGAGTGGCGCACTTTCTGACAATGCTGTGAGAGGCGGCACTTCAACATAGTAGGTTTTTTCAATGCTGGTTTGTGTTGGTGACAGCTGAAATACGTCCAGTTCTGATTTTGCACATTCATCTGACACACAGTGTACAAAATCCATCTTTAGAATATATCACCAGAATTTTGCTTAGTTCTGGATCTTCTCTTGGTTGACTTTCTTTGTCTTTTGGCAGAGTGTAAAGCTTTTTTCCTCTTTGCTCTCTTCCTGGGTCATGCAGGTGGCCCAAGCAGTGCTAGATGGGGTGTGTGTCTTTCTTTTGACACCTCTCTTTATAACAATCATATCAGAACCTTCTTGTTGGGGTGTTGCAACTTTATTCATTACAGCACCGGCCACATGACTCATGACATCATTAGCAATGCTTTTCGCTGCAGACTTGACCTGAGGTTTAGCAATTTCTAGCCCACACCTACACAGACACTGCTTTTCTGAAGAGAGCTTTAAAAATACCACCAATACCACCACCGTACTGGACCGGTAGACCATGAAACCCTGGTAGACCATTGCCAGCTTGTGTCTTGTAATAAGATGCGTAGGTGGGTGGATCTCCATAGTTTTTTGTTATATATAGTTTATATATAATTTTCACAGTCAGTTCACGTGATTACGTGGGAGGTGTGATGATGTGACACGCAGCTCTGCCCCCCACGGCCATCGAGGTGAAGTCCATTACAGTATATGGAGAAAAATAGGTTCCAGTTATGACCATTACGTGTAAAATTTCGAAATGAAACCTGCTTAACTTTTGTAAGTAAGCTGTAAGGAATGAGCCTGCCAAATTTCAGCCTTCTACCTACATGGGAAGTTGGAGAATTAGTCATGAGTCAGTGAGTGAGTGAGTCAGTCCGTCAGTGAGGGCTTTGCTTTTTATTAGTATAGATTGGACAATACCATTTTGTAATCTTAACTTTAGCTACGCCAGGCTAAGATAGCAAACCTATACATTTATGTGTT
>NW_024380638.1:0-12268 GCF_016835505.1 Polypterus senegalus | reverse complement strand
TCTATCTATCTATCTATCTATCTGTCTGTCTGCTCGCTGGTTTCAATTCTAAGCTCATTTTCCTGAATTTAACTTCCTTTCAACAATAAAACACGCAGGTGCACGCCTGGGAATTTCAGCCCTAATGCTGCAGCAAATCAAAATGACAGACAGACAGGCAGATTGTCAACCCTTCAACATAAACAGGAAAAACAAGTTGGGAGAAACGATGACAATCAGAATTCTCAGAATTCATCTCAGGGAGATGTAAGAGGAGCTGGAAACCATCACTTACTTGGGTGGAGGAGCTGACAGCCGTGTTATCTGAAGGTGAAAAGGTCCTTCAAGTGCAGGTGTTTTGTTGTGGAGACGAGTTCTTGGAACTGCAGTCAGAAATATGTACTGTATATAAGAATGGCTTTCTATGCAGAACACGACACATTTTCCTGGTGCCACCTGTGCATCCTGGACATCTGTCGTGGGCACCAAACTTTTTGCTTTTGTTTCCTTTTTATTTTTATGGAAATTGATTTGGAAGAAGGAATGTTTTCAGGAATTTCTAAATCTAGCATCTATGTCTGGCACGGTGGCGCAGTGGTAGCACTGCTGCCTCGCCATAAGGAGTCCTGGGTTTGCTTCCCGGGTCCTCCCTGAGTGGAGTTTGCATCTTCTCCCCGTGTTAGCACATCTTCACATGGGCTCGCTCCTGCCTGTTTATTTGAATTGTGTGCTTTACAGCAGCCATCCAGAGTGCTTAGATCTTCTGGTCAGTTGTCTCTTGTTGTCCCTCGTACCAAATGTAAAACCAAAGGGGACAGACAGGACTTTGTCAGCCTCGCCTGTGGGACTCTTTACCTCGTCACATAAAGGAGTCGTCGACAATTCAAAACGAGATTAAAGACTCATTTCTATTCACTTGCATTCCGTGACCTTCAGTAATACTGATGGTTTCCTCATTGTGATTATGTAACATTACTTTTATTTATTATTTATTTATTTTATTTATGTTCATTTATTTTATTTCTATTTATGTTGTTTATGTTAATTGTATGTTTTCTTTTATTCTATTATTGTTAAGCACTTTGGCCACAGCATTCCTATGTTGTTCTAAATGTGCTACAGAAATAAAGTTGACATTGACATGCAGGTTAGGTGGATTGGTAATCCTAAATTGGCCTGTGTGTGTGTGTGTCCTGCCTGCC
The DNA here is from genome assembly GCF_016835505.1 of Polypterus senegalus. Taxonomy (NCBI): domain Eukaryota; kingdom Metazoa; phylum Chordata; class Cladistia; order Polypteriformes; family Polypteridae; genus Polypterus; species Polypterus senegalus. The sequence goes on along the minus strand of NW_024380638.1, from coordinate 11,087 downwards.
CTGTGTTGGCTGGAATTGGCTCTAGCAGACCCCTGTGACCCTGTGTTTAGATTCAGTGGGTTGGAGAATGGATGGATGTATCTATGTTGTTGAAGGGAATGAGAGATGCATTTTGTGCAGTTTGTTAAAAAGCTCTGGAGTGGCAGGGCTGTATGGAGAAATGAGGTCCAGACAGAGCACTGAGTGATTTGAGGGGTCTCTCTTTGGATGTTAAAAGGAGCCACCAGAAGATGCACAGAGAGATATTAGCATGGGGGACAAAACCAAAGTTCAAAAGAACAATACTGTTTCATCCTACACACGTTGCTCTCCAGGTAACCCCTGGGTGGCCTATAGGCTCTCCTACCTGCTCACTCCCTTATCCCCCTCATGTTCAGTTTACATGATAACATTTTCATGATGATAGGAGTTAATGCACGTTAGTAAACATGGGAACACGGTGGCACAGTGATTGTTCATGTCTCGACGGGAGATGCCTGCTGTGCCATGAGTGACCTGCGATGAAATGCTTTATTGCAGCAGTCCTGGCTCTTTCAAACGTACTAACCTCCAATTCCTGTCCTTCCTTTTCTTTCACCAAATACCAATCGCCACACAATCAGCTCTGTAATAGACGTTTAGCCATCTGTAAGCTTATAAAGATGATTAAAGTTTTATCTGTGTAATATAACCAACAAATTTTACTGCATTTCATCTTAAAATGATCTCGTCATCATATGTAAATACGCGCTTTATAAAGTGGCAGGTTGTGTAATATTATAACTGTAGTGCCAGTTTCCAGTGAGGGATTGTACTTATAAGTCCTAACAATTCTACAAGGAGCACTTGATGGACTGATGGAGTGCGTTTACAGCTCTTAGGATGAAACTGTTTGTGAACCGCGAGGTGTTTTGCCGTGGCTGAGGCAGCGTGTGTTTGATGCTGTATCCTGATAATTCTCTTTCCGATTCCCACTCAGATACAGTGATATAAACACTCCAAGTGGTGCTGTGAGAGGGGTATGGAAAAAGATGATCCGCTGTGACAACGGGAGCAGCTGAAAGAAGAAGAAGAAGAAGGTGCAGTGAGAGTAACAACGCTAAAGCAGTTACGGTATTTAGAATACTATGGCTATTCCCTGGCCCATCATATTGTTACAAGTTCATTACAATCAGATGCATTACACTAATAAATAATATGCGGTTACTTTCAGTGTATTTATAAAGCGTCTTCAGGAATGTGGATCTAAGAAAGAAAAGGTAACCACACAGGAACAGCAGCACTGCCTTGACGCTGGGTGCCGCCAGTGGGCAAAACCGAGTGGAGAACTTGCGTATGCCAGGGTATGAGGTACCGTGGCAATGTGTGGGCTTTATGCCAAGTTTAGGTTTTATACATCGCGATTTGAGCATGAAAACGTTCGTATGCAACATTTCTGTGCGTACACACCGTTTATACTTGAGGCCCCAGGTGTCCACTAATGGCAGAAGATGATCGAACACGTTCTCCTTGGCTTATCGCTTTACTAGCAGTTTCAGGTCATTTGTCACCTGTCCCCACACATGTCCAGTCTTTACGCTATGTCACCGAGCATATCGATGGCCTGGTGTCCTTATGTGTAGACCAGCTGGGAGTGAATGAAGTCCCACCTGAAAAGACTCCATTTGTAAATCATCTCAAAGCCATCAGCTCTTTTATAGCTCGTCTTCCTTTGACCACATTTACTGTTCTGGGGGGCACCTCTGATGTCTTGTAGATAAAAGCCTCCATGTGTTGCTGTAGGATTCTCTCTTCTGCTGTAAATAAAATCTGCCAGTCCACCATCACTTAGTGCCCACAGACCAGCCATTGGTAACCCTGAATGAGAAGAAGAATAATTAAGGATGAGACACTTTTATGAAGAAGTGAGATGACAGAGAAAAAGAGCAACAATAATCTCCAGAAATGCATGTGTTGGGGTCCAATCCTGATATTCTAACTTTAGCACAACTGCCTCTGGTTACTTCACTGATTTTAGGAAACCTTAAAGGAGTGAAATCAGCAAAGTCCACCTTTCAAGTCTCTGAAATTAAATAAAAACGAGTTCTGTTTGTGTGATATTCAGATTATCTTTAACAACGTGTGTGGAACCTCAAACTATCAAAGGGGGCTCTTCCAGTTAAAGTTAATCTTTTCAGAAACATCAACTGCATCACCAGAGCTGGAAAGAAACAAATCAACTCAATCGTTCATTACCAGTTTCTGGTTCTCTATGGAAGTAAAAATGCGACATCGCAGAAGGAAAGAAGAAGGAAATGGAAAACCCAAATGTTGTTTTGAAAGGAGCCTCCTTCTACACAAATAAATAAATACAAACCTACAGAGGGCAACATCAAGTGGGCTTTTACTGGAGACCAGGGTCTGCATAGAGGTGCTGGACACGAGGCGCACACAAGCATTAAGGGGCCACATTGGCATCAGCCAGGAAACAAACCCTTTGAGCAACTCTGAGCCTCACCCAGCATGTCTTTGGAGATGTGGAGATGAAGTGGAAAAGCACAGACACGGGGAGGACATGCGGCCTCACCACCGGCAACGTCTGGGCATGCGGATTTGAACATGGACACTGGAAACGTGGACAGGCACCGACAAAAGACAGAGGACACACCATTCACGAAAAAGACCTGCTGTGTAGCAAAGAGGACAAACAAACAGGAGCATGAGGAGTGAAAGATGGAGGATGACTTGGAGACGAAGGGTGCGACATGGAGGTGGAGGACATGAGACCAAGAGGGACGCCAAAGAAGATTATTGGGCTGGAGGTGGAGTTGGATTACAGGAAGGGAAGGAAGAGTGGAGGAAAAAGAGATGGAGACAAATCTGAGTAAAGCCAGAAAACCGATGATGATAGTCATGGTGCTATATAGGGTGCTATATAAGGTGCTATATAATAGATAGATAGATAGATAGATAGATAGATAGATAGATAGATAGATAGATAGATAGATAGATAGATAGAGTGAAAGGTGCTATATGATAGATAGATAGATAGATAGAGTGAAAGGCGCTATATGATAGATAGATAGATAGATAGATAGATAGATAGATAGATAGATAGATAGATATTTTATTTTAAAATGACCTTTATTATGAACATTAACAATATATACAGTCATAAGACAAACAGTCCCAATATTCAAGATAAACAAAAGGTATTTATCAGACAACTACCACTACTCCCCCTTTACACTCCTCCTACTCCTCACATAAATAAAAAGTTAACAATTCATTATGATACAAAGACCACCACTGCCCCCCTTTACACTCCTCCTACTCCGCACATTAATTAGAGCATATTGTTGAAGCCCACCAATACTTTTCATTCCCAGTTGATCACCAGTTCGCCCCCCTCCACAGCACACAGTACCTGTCGTGTCCCCCACATGTCGCTGAACATTTCTAAATTGTTTGTTAGTTTATGGTACATGAATTCAAGTTTCAGTCGACTTTTAATTAAAACTTTGAACAGCAGCAGAGCGTCGGTCCCCATGAGGTTTTTCTCTTTATTCCTCCTTGTTTTTAGGATTGCCAACTTGGCCTGTCCTAAGAGGAAATTCCCAAGAACAGACTTATTCCTATTTTTTGATTATAGTTAATACCAAAGATAAAGTTAATTTTTGAGAGACCAAAACCAAAACCACTTAGAATACAATCCAAGAAAATAAACAAAGGCCTCAGCCGTTCACAGTGAATGAACAGATGAAAGATGGTCTCCCTCGTGTCACAGAACGGGCACTGGTCAGTCTCTGAAGCGTTAATTATATTCAGAAATGAGTTTGTGGCTAAGGCCGAGTGCATTATCCTCCACTGCAGATCCCCAAGTCTTTTCTGTAACGGAGTTTATAAAAGCTCTCCATGAAGGTGTGATGTTCTCTGAGACCTGCAGTTCTTTCCTCCACTGTGTATCTGGCAACTCTTTCAGTTGGTTATAAAATGTCACTTTGACACACAGTTTATAAAGTTCTTTTTGTTAAACAGTTCAAAGTCTTTCTTGACCAGAGTCCCAAATCTGAGAAGGTGTCCAGGTCTGTCAGTGTGGTCAGTGACGTGTGGTCTTACAATGATGGTGGGTGATGTCATCTCTGCTCTGGTGTCCCTCACCTGTGAAGTACTCGTCACACAGTGAACTCGCTCCTGACCTCCGCAGTGCTGTTTGTACTTGACTAAGAAAAAGTCAACCAGCGTACTGATCTGATCCCCAGGACTGTCGCTAGGTGGGCAGGGGTGTGCCAGCACCTCATATTTGTATTAATAAATGTTTTATTTTTAAAATTCTTTTGTTTAAAAGAATTGATACGAATGAGTCAGAAAATAATAACGACAATCTAAAAGAGGATTCCAGACTAAAGGTTCTTCCAAGAACCAAAAAATACTTTCCAGATTTAGCCTGGTCCTCCTGAACTTTCTGTGCCAAACCTGAAGTGCAGATTTATAAAATTCCGGCAGGTCAGACCCAACAATTGGCAGAGTGTAATAAAAAATAATGTTCAGCAAAATTTAAATTCCTTACCCCACGAAATAAGGTAAAGGCCAGCTGTCTCCATGGCAGGTGCTCAGGGCCGTATAAGAGCCGATGTAATGCCTGTAACCTAAAGGCCTCCATCTTGCTCACCAAGTCAATGAGTCCCTGACCGCCCTCTCTACAGGCAGATACAGGACACTGCGCTTCACCCAATGCAGGCCATCCCAAAAGAAATCTAAAAGTATTGCCTGGATGGTCTTGATGACAGATATTGGGGGGTCTATACACTGTAACTTATGCCAGAACATGGAGGCTATTAAGTTATTAATAATGAGGACCCTGCCTCGACAGGAGATCTCCTTTTGAAGATATTTCCATTTCTTCAGTCTGGCTTGAACTTTTTAGTCTGCCCAGTTTTCCTCAGCTACTCCTCCTTGTCCTAAAAACACCCCCAGGTATCTGAAGACTCTTCTGTTCCACTTAAGGCCACCAGGTAGGCCCGGTGGGTCTCCATCCCTCCAGTTGCCAATTAAAAATGCGTACTTTTGTCCCAGTTAATTTTTGCCGATGACAGTTTTTCAAATTCATCCAGGCAATGTTTCAGCTCCGTGATGTCTCCATGATGACAGATGAACACGTCAAATCATCAGCATACGACCACCTTGAGCTGTAAATTCGGGCACTGAGGGATGTTCAGACCTTGAAGGCGGATGCGAATTGTTGTAGTAGCTGCTCGATGGAGAGCGAGAAGAGCATACCGGACAGAGAGCAGCCCTGACGTATCCCTCTGGTGACCTTGAAGGGGGCGGTTAGTGTTCCATTGAGTTTCACGACACTAAACACGTTGTGATATAAAAGTCCAATGTGTTTAATGAATGAAGGTCCAAAGCCAAAGGCCTTCAGCACTGCTAAAAGGTAATTGTGGTCCACCCTGTCAAACGCCTTCTCCTGATCCAGTGATAAAAGACCAGCATCAAACCCAAAGAGCCTGGCAGCATCAATCACATCCCGAACCAGGAAGATGTTGTCCAGAATACACCTGCTGGGGACACAGTATGTCTGCTCGGGGTTCACGATACTCGCCATGACTCTTCCTAACCGGTTAGCCAGGGCCTTGGAGAAGATTTTGTAATCCGCACACAGCAGGCTTACTGGGCCAGTTCTTTAGCTCCGTGAGGTCTCCTTTCTTTGGGAGTAGTGTGATAACCGCCTCGACAGGAAAGGGGCAGTTCACCCACTCGCAGACTTTCACAGAAAACCTCTGCCAGATCAGCCAAGGTGACACCAAAAGCTTTAAAAACTCAACAGGCAAACCGTCAATTCCTGGGACTTCCCAATGTTCAGCCCATTCAACGCTGTGGTCAACTCATCTAGAGATCGTAGTTTCCATGAAGTCTTTCTCTCCATCTGGAACCTGAGGTAAGTCCTGGAGAAAACTGACGACTCTAAAGTACCTCTTCAATGTCTGCAGAAAACAGTCGCTGGTAAAATTGGTGTGCCCAGGATCGAAGGGCTTCAGGCTCTAACAGGTCTTACTTTGCCCAATTGTTTTTTCCAGTTTAAAAAATTGTGTGGGAGCGCCCATCTGGGTGAGCGACTGCATTCTCGAGACGAGTCGCCGTTGACTCTCTTGTCTATAAGGTCCATCAATAATTGTTTCTTAGTTTTGAGGGACTCAAAATGCTGCCGTCAAAGTTATTACATAAAACTGAATGAAGTTCCTCAATATCCTTCTCCAGTTCAGAAATGGCCGCATTCACATCCCTGGTGGTGTGCTCGTGTATTGTTGACACAGTGTGTATCTCAGTTTTTGAGCAATCCCACCATTGCCTCAGTGAAGAGAAGGTCTTCTTTTTGTATCTCCATTGTGTCCAGAAGTATTTGAAACAGTTGATGAAGTGGGGGTCTTTCAGTAGATTATTATTAAAGTGCCAGTAGGATTTAACAGAAGGAGCAGAGAGAAAAGAGATTTGAAGGGAAACAAGACAGTGATCAGATAAAAGTTGGAAGAATGGAGCAGTTAGCTATGAGGTTCCTGTGATGTTTCTGGATGTAAAATCTGTCAAGTCGAGCCATAGACAGCAGCCCAGCTGAGCCTTCACCCACGTATACTGCGGACCCCGGATGAAAGTCTCTCCAAATATCAATAAGATTATTTTTGGTGACCACAGACCTCAGTGATTGGACGGACCCCAGGTGCGGTTCTAGCCCATTCCTGTCCAGCTGTGCATTCTCTGTGCAGTTAAAGTCGCCCCCCATAAACACCAGCTCATCATCGTCACATGTCCTCAGCTCATCATCGTCACATGTCCTGAGCTCATCATCGTCACATGTCCTCAGCTCATCATCGTCACATGTCCCCAGGACATCATTTAAAACTGAGAAGCAGTGAGTTCTCTCAATCCCTTCATTTGGGGCGTACACGTTAATAAACACCCACTTCTTCTCCCCCAGCTGCGCTTCTACCTTCAGGAGCTTCCCCAGGATTAACTCCGTACAAACCGCACTGTCAGGTACAAAACTTTTAGAAAATAGGATCGCAACACCTGCACTGAGATTTGAGCCATGACTAAGATGTGCCACCCCTGGCCACTCTCTGTGCCAGTCAGACTGATTAGCCTCGTCAGTATGGGTCTCTTGAAGGAAAACCACGTTAATTCTTTTTTGCGCTAAGTGCTCAAATAGCGCCGTTCTTTTACTAATCTCTGCAGCCGTTTATATTGAAAGAGCACAGGGAATAAACAGGCATTGTAAAAGAAAATAAGGTGGCGGTCAACAACACTACATTAACCAAAGAAACGGGGAATCGCTTTAAAACTGCCATCATGATTGTGCTTCTAGGGAACGTTTCACTTTGCTTATGATATTCTTTAATCGGACTCTCTCTTTGGAGGTCATACCTAATTCAGCAGCCCGCGCCCGCACTTGCTTCGCCGAGCTCAGAAACTGATGGAGATCAGGAAAGTGTTCAACTATACTGACCCCCCGCTTCCCTTCTAAAAACTCTAAAAAGCGCAAAATGCTTTCCGTGCTGTAAGCCTCGTATAAACTCGAGTGAGATGACAGATCAACTCTGATCGACGGGTCAGATTCATTGCCATCCTCCCCTCCTTCCTCTCTCACTGTGATTTCAGTGCCGTCTGTCTGGTGCAGATCACTAGCGGTGGCCTCTGCACTTTCAGTCTTCGTGCTCTTCTTGGCGCGGCCACCACTGGTTATTTGCTCTTTTCTTTTTCTGGTTACCGGCTTAACATAACCGTGTTTATCATTATTGTCTTCAACGAGCATTTCTCCATCGGCCCCCGTCTCATGCGTTGTTTCTTCAGTCAATGCCTGCACAGCCAGCACGCTCTTCTCCGCCCCCCCTTGAGAAGGCGCATCTCTTGGGCTCGTCTCTGGAGCAGCAATACTCTCGGTGGGTGTTTTTTGGAGAAGCGCTTCGGGGTCATCTTTATAATATTCAACCCCTGGTATCACCTTAGCCACCACCTCCTCCTCTTCATGGCTGACTTCATCCTTCTTATTCCCATTACTTTTACTAATCTGCCCGGCATTAGCCGCTGCGCCCGTGATCATTTCAGCCCTCAGGTTTTTTCCTAACGCAGGCTCTCCGCTGGACACTTCCGGCTCCCCTGCTTCATGTCCCGGGCCAGCTGTGATACTTTGAACTATTGTAATTTCACTCTGATCTTCAGCCGCTTCATCTGAATCGTAACTCAGGTCCTCCATTTCCGAATCCCTGATCACCGACTCATTCTCTTCGTTGTCCGAAGTTCTATCACGGGGCTCTCTGTGCACACCAGATGGTTCCGGCATATCCGAGCTCTCCGTCATCTCACCCCGCTTACACTGACTCGCTTTGTGCCCTGTCTGACCACACTTAAAGCATTTCATTTGTTCCGTAGTGATAAAAACTATATATTCGTAACCTTCTACTTTAAATTTCAAGGCCACATCAAGCTCCTCACGTGAGTTATTTAGTATCATGTACACCTGTCTCCGGAAAGACACGACATGCCTTAAATCAGGTGAGCGGCAGCCAAGCGGTATCATAACCACATCAGATATGACTTCACCATATCTGCGAAGTTCGTTTAATAAAATCTCATTTTTCAAAAAAGGTGGAACATTTGAAATAATAACTCGTTTAGCAGGAGTCAATAAAGGCAGAACCGGGACTAGCGAGCCGTTTATCACCAGGCCCTCCTGCACTATAGTATGCACCATAGCTTCGTCGCTTAAAAACAGTACAATAGTTTTGTTCATGCGGGAAGCTGACTTCACATTTTTACAGCCTACTCTTTTCGCTACCTCAATAACACACGCCTCAACAGAGACCATCGGGTCCACAACCACTTTAATTCCATTTTTCCTTGAAAGATTTTCAAAATTTCGCGGGTTAAGCCCTGGAGGCTTTGCTCGGGACGCGGCCGACTATTTCACCCACCACTAACAATAAACTATAGACTGTCAAATAAATGGCAAATCAGTAAAAAATATCTTTATACTTTAAACTGATAGTAAAGAAAGATAGAAAAAGAAATCGAGAATACTCACAGAGACCCAGACGAACGAAGAGAACCTGCGACCAACAACCACGGCCACCCAGACCAGAGTAATCGAAAAACAGAGATTCCACAGACAGAAAGGATAGATAGATAGATAGATAGATAGATAGATAGATAGATAGATAGATAGATAGATAGATAGATAGATAGATAGATAGAGTGAAAGGCACTATATGATAGATAGATAGATAGATAGATAGATAGATAGATAGATAGATAGATAGAGTGAAAGGCACTATATAATAGATAGATAGATAGATAGATAGATAGATAGATAGATAGATAGATAGATAGAGTGAAAGGCACTATATAATAGATAGATAGATAGATAGATAGATAGATAGATAGATAGATAGAGTGAAAGGCACTATATGATAGATAGATAGATAGATAGATAGATAGATAGAGTGAAAGGCACTATATAATAGATAGATAGATAGATAGATAGATAGATAGATAGATAGAGTGAAAGGCACTATATAATAGATAGATAGATAGATAGATAGATAGATAGATAGATAGATAGATAGAGTGAAAGGCACTATATGATAGATAGATAGATAGATAGATAGATAGATAGATAGATAGATAGATAGAGTGAAAGGCACTATATGATAGATAGATAGATAGATAGATAGATAGACAGATAGATAGATAGAGTGAAAGGCACTATATGATAGATAGATAGATAGATAGATAGATAGATAGATAGATAGATAGATAGATAGATAGATAGAGTGAAAGGTGCTATATGATAGATAGATAGATAGATAGAGTGAAAGGTGCTATATGATAGATAGATAGAGTGAAAGGCACTATATAATAGATAGATAGATAGATAGATAGATAGATAGATAGATAGAGTGAAAGGCACTATATAATAGATAGATAGATAGATAGAGTGAAAGGCACTATATAATAGATAGATAGATAGATAGATAGATAGATAGATAGATAGATAGAGTGAAAGGCACTATATAATAGATAGATAGATAGATAGATAGATAGATAGATAGATAGATAGATAGATAGATAGATAGATAGAGTGAATGGTGCTATATAATAGATAGATAGATAGATAGATAGATAGATAGATAGATAGATAGATAGATAGATAGATAGATAGATAGATAGAATTGTAAAGCGGATACCTTTTATATTTTCTGTTCTTGTAATCTTACTGTATTAATGTCTTGCTATCCACCTTTCTGATAAAATGCTTTATTTATCTGCGCATTGATTGGTTGACTGGTTTGTTTGTTTGTTTCCTGAATTGCCGCCATGAGGTCAGAGGGGTCTTCTATGAGGTCGTTCGTGGAGTTCGTGCGTGCGATGCTGCAGCCTGTCGGGGCTGGCAATGCACCTACAAAGGCCATTTTAGAGTTCACTGAACGCGTTTGCAGTGCACGATGTGTGCAGACCAGTTCGACCAGTTTGCCATCGGCTGTCAAAATGGACGTCGTCAGCGATACCCACGGGAGGAGTCACGTGACGTCCCACGGTGACCGAGCGACACGAGACGAGGCTCAGAATTACACTTCATGCCGTGATGACTCTGCTGTGGGCTCTGCTGTGGGCTCTGATCCCTGCAGGTAAAACTTATTTTGTGTTTATACAAATAACTGAAATTGAAGTACAGGTGGCAGGAATCGGCAGTTTGTCTGAATCGTTTTTAGCACGCAGGCAGTTCGTTGCCTTTTTGTTACACTGTACAATGAGCACTTTGGTGTGTTACGAGTTAGACTTCTTCATTAAAGCCTCTCTGTTAAATTGGTACGAAAAAAAAACCGAAACAACACATGGCACTGCTGAGAGTTTGGGCACCGGCAAGTGTCACATCCTCATGGCGAGCGCGTTGGCGGGGCGGTTGGCGCCGCTGCCTTGAAGCGCCTGTTTTGGCGTCTCGAGCTTTTCAAGTTCTTTGTGCCTTCATTGCTTGCCATTGTCGATTACTGGAGGAGCTCCAGGAGTCCTTAAAGTTCTGTGCCTTTGCCCACCATACGTTTGGCTACTTGTGCCCAGCTGCCAATGCGGTGACA